>NW_026970073.1:300000-529482 GCF_028390025.1 Pseudophryne corroboree
GACAGCTTTTCCTTGCCAATATCTCTCTTTTGCAAAGAGCTACTCATTGGAAAATTCAGGGCTATGTCGTGTAGATGATGGCCTAACAGGAGGCTTTAAAATTTTCTTTCTAGTGACCTTCGTTTGGGAGAAAAATGCAAAGGTACAAGACAGCTTTTCCTTGCCAATATCTCTCTTTTGCAAAGAGCTGCGCATTGGAAAATTCAGGGCTATGTCGTGTAGATGATGGCCTAACAGGAGGCTTTAAAATGTTCTTTCTAGTGTCCTTCGTTTGGGAGAAAAATGCAATGGTACAAGACAGCTTTTCCTTGCCAATATCTCTCTTTTGCAAAGAGCTGCGCATTGGAAAATTCAGGGCTATGTCGTGTAGATGATGGCCTAACAGGAGGCTTTAAAATTTTCTTTCTAGTGTCCTTCGTTTGGGAGAAAAATGCAAAGGTACAAGACAGCTTTTCCTTGCCAATATCTCTCTTTTGCAAAGAGCTACGCATTGGAAAATTCAGGGCTATGTCGTGTAGATGATGGCCTAACAGGTGGCTTTAAAATTTTCTTTCTAGTGTCCTTCGTTTGGGAGAAAAATGCAAAGGTACAAGACAGCTTTTCCTTGCCAATATCTCTCTTTTGCAAAGAGCTACGCATTGGAAAATTCAGGGCTAGGTCGTGTAGATGATGGCCTAACAGGAGGCTTTAAAATTTTCTTTCTAGTGACCTTCGTTTGGGAGAAAAATGCAAAGGTACAAGACAGCTTTTCCTTGCTAATATCTCTCTTTTGCAAAGAGCTGCGCATTGGAAAATTCAGGGCTATGTCGTGTAGATGATGGCCTAACAGGAGGCTTTAAAATTTTCTTTCTAGTGTCCTTCGTTTGGGAGAAAAATGCAAAGGTACAAGACAGCTTTTCCTTGCCAATATCTCTCTTTTGCAAAGAGCTACTCATTGGAAAATTCAGGGCTATGTCGTGTAGATGATGGCCTAACAGGAGGCTTTAAAATTTTCTTTCTAGTGTCCTTCGTTTGGGAGAAAAATGCAAAGGTACAAGACAGCTTTTCCTTGCCAATATCTCTCTTTTGCAAAGAGCTACGCATTGGAAAATTCAGGGCTATGTCGTGTAGATGATGGCCTAACAGGAGGCTTTAAAATTTTCTTTCTAGTGACCTTCGTTTGGGAGAAAAATGCAAAGGTACAAGACAGCTTTTCTTTGCCAATATCTCTCTTTTGCAAAGAGCTGCGCATTGGAAAATTCAGGGCTATGTCGTGTAGATGATGGCCTAACAGGAGGCTTTAAAATGTTCTTTTTAGTGTCCTTCGTTTGGGAGAAAAATGCAATGGTACAAGACAGCTTTTCCTTGCCAATATCTCTCTTGTGCAAAGAGCTGCGCATTGGAAAATTCAGGGCTATGTCGTGTAGATGATGGCCTAACAGGAGGCTTTAAAATTTTCTTTCTAGTGTCCTTCGTTTGGGAGAAAAATGCAAAGGTACAAGACAGCTTTTCCTTGCCAATATCTCTCTTTTGCAAAGAGCTACGCATTGGAAAATTCAGGGCTATGTCGTGTAGATGATGGCCTAACAGGAGGCTTTAAAATTTTCTTTCTAGTGTCCTTCGTTTGGGAGAAAAATGCAAAGGTACAAGACAGCTTTTCCTTGCCAATATATCTCTTTTGCAAAGAGCTGCGCATTGGAAAATTCAGGGCTATGTCGTGTAGATGATGGCCTAACAGGAGGCTTTAAAATTTTCTTTCTAGTGTCCTTCGTTTGGGAGAAAAATGCAATGGTACAAGACAGCTTTTCCTTGCCAATATCTCTCTTTTGCAAAGAGCTGCGCATTGGAAAATTCAGGGCTATGTCGTGTAGATGATGGCCTAACAGGAGGCTTTAAAATTTTCTTTCTAGTGTCCTTCGTTTGGGAGAAAAATGCAAAGGTACAAGACAGCTTTTCCTTGCCAATATCTCTCTTTTGCAAAGAGCTACGCATTGGAAAATTCAGGGCTATGTCGTGTAGATGATGGCCTAACAGGAGGCTTTAAAATTTTCTTTCTAGTGTCCTTCGTTTGGGAGAAAAATGCAAAGGTACAAGACAGCTTTTCCTTGCCAATATCTCTCTTTTGCAAAGAGCTACGCATTGGAAAATTCAGGGCTATGTCGTGTAGATGATGGCCTAACAGGAGGCTTTAAAATTTTCTTTCTAGTGACCTTCGTTTGGGAGAAAAATGCAAAGGTACAAGACAGCTTTTCCTTGCTAATATCTCTCTTTTGCAAAGAGCTGCGCATTGGAAAATTCAGGGCTATGTCGTGTAGATGATTGCCTAACAGGAGGCTTTAAAATTTTCTTTCTAGTGTCCTTCGTTTGGGAGAAAAATGCAAAGGTACAAGACAGCTTTTCCTTGCCAATATCTCTCTTTTGCAAAGAGCTACTCATTGGAAAATTCAGGGCTATGTCGTGTAGATGATGGCCTAACAGGAGGCTTTAAAATTTTCTTTCTAGTGACCTTCGTTTGGGAGAAAAATGCAAAGGTACAAGACAGCTTTTCCTTGCCAATATCTCTCTTTTGCAAAGAGCTGCGCATTGGAAAATTCAGGGCTATGTCGTGTAGATGATGGCCTAACAGGAGGCTTTACAATTTTCTTTCTAGTGTCCTTCGTTTGGGAGAAAAATGCAATGGTACAAGACAGCTTTTCCTTGCCAATATCTCTCTTTTGCAAAGAGCTGCGCATTGGAAAATTCAGGGCTATGTCGTGTAGATGATGGCCTAACAGGAGGCTTTAAAATTTTCTTTCTAGTGACCTTCGTTTGGGAGAAAAATGCAAAGGTACAAGACAGCTTTTCCTTGCTAATATCTCTCTTTTGCAAAGAGCTGCGCATTGGAAAATTCAGGGCTATGTCGTGTAGATGATGGCCTAACAGGAGGCTTTAAAATTTTCTTTCTAGTGTCCTTCGTTTGGGAGAAAAATGCAAAGGTACAAGACAGCTTTTCCTTGCCAATATCTCTCTTTTGCAAAGAGCTACTCATTGGAAAATTCAGGGCTATGTCGTGTAGATGATGGCCTAACAGGAGGCTTTAAAATTTTCTTTCTAGTGACCTTCGTTTGGGAGAAAAATGCAAAGGTACAAGACAGCTTTTCCTTGCCAATATCTCTCTTTTGCAAAGAGCTGCGCATTGGAAAATTCAGGGCTATGTCGTGTAGATGATGGCCTAACAGGAGGCTTTAAAATGTTCTTTCTAGTGTCCTTCGTTTGGGAGAAAAATGCAATGGTACAAGACAGCTTTTCCTTGCCAATATCTCTCTTTTGCAAAGAGCTGCGCATTGGAAAATTCAGGGCTATGTCGTGTAGATGATGGCCTAACAGGAGGCTTTAAAATTTTCTTTCTAGTGTCCTTCGTTTGGGAGAAAAATGCAAAGGTACAAGACAGCTTTTCCTTGCCAATATCTCTCTTTTGCAAAGAGCTACGCATTGGAAAATTCAGGGCTATGTCGTGTAGATGATGGCATAACAGGAGGCTTTAAAATTTTCTTTCTAGTGACCTTCGTTTGGGAGAAAAATGCAATGGTACAAGACAGCTTTTCCTTGCCAATATCTCTCTTTTGCAAAGAGCTGCGCATTGGAAAATTCAGGGCTATGTCGTGTAGATGATGGCCTAACAGGAGGCTTTAAAATTTTCTTTCTAGTGTCCTTCGTTTGGGAGAAAAATGCAAAGGTACAAGACAGCTTTTCCTTGCCAATATCTCTCTTTTGCAAAGAGCTACGCATTGGAAAATTCAGGGCTATGTCGTGTAGATGATGGCCTAACAGGAGGCTTTAAAATTTTCTTTCTAGTGTCCTTCGTTTGGGAGAAAAATGCAAAGGTACAAGACAGCTTTTCCTTGCCAATATCTCTCTTTTGCAAAGAGCTACGCATTGGAAAATTCAGGGCTATGTCGTGTAGATGATGGCCTAACAGGAGGCTTTAAAATTTTCTTTCTAGTGACCTTCGTTTGGGAGAAAAATGCAAAGGTACAAGACAGCTTTTCCTTGCTAATATCTCTCTTTTGCAAAGAGCTGCGCATTGGAAAATTCAGGGCTATGTCGTGTAGATGATGGCCTAACAGGAGGCTTTAAAATTTTCTTTCTAGTGTCCTTCGTTTGGGAGAAAAATGCAATGGTACAAGACAGCTTTTCCTTGCCAATATCTCTCTTTTGCAAAGAGCTGCGCATTGGAAAATTCAGGGCTATGTCGTGTAGATGATGGCCTAACAGGAGGCTTTAAAATTTTCTTTCTAGTGTCCTTCGTTTGGGAGAAAAATGCAAAGGTACAAGACAGCTTTTCCTTGCCAATATCTCTCTTTTGCAAAGAGCTACGCATTGGAAAATTCAGGGCTATGTCGTGTAGATGATGGCCTAACAGGAGGCTTTAAAATTTTCTTTCTAGTGTCCTTCGTTTGGGAGAAAAATGCAAAGGTACAAGACAGCTTTTCCTTGCCAATATCTCTCTTTTGCAAAGAGCTACGCATTGGAAAATTCAGGGCTATGTCGTGTAGATGATGGCCTAACAGGAGGCTTTAAAATTTTCTTTCTAGTGACCTTCGTTTGGGAGAAAAATGCAAAGGTACAAGACAGCTTTTCCTTGCTAATATCTCTCTTTTGCAAAGAGCTGCGCATTGGAAAATTCAGGGCTATGTCGTGTAGATGATGGCCTAACAGGAGGCTTTAAAATTTTCTTTCTAGTGTCCTTCGTTTGGGAGAAAAATGCAAAGGTACAAGACAGCTTTTCCTTGCCAATATCTCTCTTTTGCAAAGAGCTACTCATTGGAAAATTCAGGGCTATGTCGTGTAGATGATGGCCTAACAGGAGGCTTTAAAATTTTCTTTCTAGTGTCCTTCGTTTGGGAGAAAAATGCAAAGGTACAAGACAGCTTTTCCTTGCCAATATCTCTCTTTTGCAAAGAGCTACGCATTGGAAAATTCAGGGCTATGTCGTGTAGATGATGGCCTAACAGGAGGCTTTAAAATTTTCTTTCTAGTGACCTTCGTTTGGGAGAAAAATGCAAAGGTACAAGACAGCTTTTCTTTGCCAATATCTCTCTTTTGCAAAGAGCTGCGCATTGGAAAATTCAGGGCTATGTCGTGTAGATGATGGCCTAACAGGAGGCTTTAAAATGTTCTTTTTAGTGTCCTTCGTTTGGGAGAAAAATGCAATGGTACAAGACAGCTTTTCCTTGCCAATATCTCTCTTGTGCAAAGAGCTGCGCATTGGAAAATTCAGGGCTATGTCGTGTAGATGATGGCCTAACAGGAGGCTTTAAAATTTTCTTTCTAGTGTCCTTCGTTTGGGAGAAAAATGCAAAGGTACAAGACAGCTTTTCCTTGCCAATATCTCTCTTTTGCAAAGAGCTACGCATTGGAAAATTCAGGGCTATGTCGTGTAGATGATGGCCTAACAGGAGGCTTTAAAATTTTCTTTCTAGTGTCCTTCGTTTGGGAGAAAAATGCAAAGGTACAAGACAGCTTTTCCTTGCCAATATATCTCTTTTGCAAAGAGCTGCGCATTGGAAAATTCAGGGCTATGTCGTGTAGATGATGGCCTAACAGGAGGCTTTAAAATTTTCTTTCTAGTGTCCTTCGTTTGGGAGAAAAATGCAATGGTACAAGACAGCTTTTCCTTGCCAATATCTCTCTTTTGCAAAGAGCTGCGCATTGGAAAATTCAGGGCTATGTCGTGTAGATGATGGCCTAACAGGAGGCTTTAAAATTTTCTTTCTAGTGTCCTTCGTTTGGGAGAAAAATGCAAAGGTACAAGACAGCTTTTCCTTGCCAATATCTCTCTTTTGCAAAGAGCTACGCATTGGAAAATTCAGGGCTATGTCGTGTAGATGATGGCCTAACAGGAGGCTTTAAAATTTTCTTTCTAGTGTCCTTCGTTTGGGAGAAAAATGCAAAGGTACAAGACAGCTTTTCCTTGCCAATATCTCTCTTTTGCAAAGAGCTACGCATTGGAAAATTCAGGGCTATGTCGTGTAGATGATGGCCTAACAGGAGGCTTTAAAATTTTCTTTCTAGTGACCTTCGTTTGGGAGAAAAATGCAAAGGTACAAGACAGCTTTTCCTTGCTAATATCTCTCTTTTGCAAAGAGCTGCGCATTGGAAAATTCAGGGCTATGTCGTGTAGATGATTGCCTAACAGGAGGCTTTAAAATTTTCTTTCTAGTGTCCTTCGTTTGGGAGAAAAATGCAAAGGTACAAGACAGCTTTTCCTTGCCAATATCTCTCTTTTGCAAAGAGCTACTCATTGGAAAATTCAGGGCTATGTCGTGTAGATGATGGCCTAACAGGAGGCTTTAAAATTTTCTTTCTAGTGACCTTCGTTTGGGAGAAAAATGCAAAGGTACAAGACAGCTTTTCCTTGCCAATATCTCTCTTTTGCAAAGAGCTGCGCATTGGAAAATTCAGGGCTATGTCGTGTAGATGATGGCCTAACAGGAGGCTTTACAATTTTCTTTCTAGTGTCCTTCGTTTGGGAGAAAAATGCAATGGTACAAGACAGCTTTTCCTTGCCAATATCTCTCTTTTGCAAAGAGCTGCGCATTGGAAAATTCAGGGCTATGTCGTGTAGATGATGGCCTAACAGGAGGCTTTAAAATTTTCTTTCTAGTGTCCTTCGTTTGGGAGAAAAATGCAAAGGTACAAGACAGCTTTTCCTTGCCAATATCTCTCTTTTGCAAAGAGCTACGCATTGGAAAATTCAGGGCTATGTCGTGTAGATGATGGCCTAACAGGAGGCTTTAAAATTTTCTTTCTAGTGACCTTCGTTTGGGAGAAAAATGCAAAGGTACAAGACAGCTTTTCCTTGCCAATATCTCTCTTTTGCAAAGAGCTGCGCATTGGAAAATTCAGGGCTATGTCGTGTAGATGATGGCCTAACAGGAGGCTTTAAAATTTTCTTTCTAGTGTCCTTCGTTTGGGAGAAAAATGCAAAGGTACAAGACAGCTTTTCCTTGCCAATATATCTCTTTTGCAAAGAGCTGCGCATTGGAAAATTCAGGGCTATGTCGTGTAGATGATGGCCTAACAGGAGGCTTTAAAATTTTCTTTCTAGTGTCCTTCGTTTGGGAGAAAAATGCAATGGTACAAGACAGCTTTTCCTTGCCAATATCTCTCTTTTGCAAAGAGCTGCGCATTGGAAAATTCAGGGCTATGTCGTGTAGATGATGGCCTAACAGGAGGCTTTAAAATTTTCTTTCTAGTGTCCTTCGTTTGGGAGAAAAATGCAAAGGTACAAGACAGCTTTTCCTTGCCAATATCTCTCTTTTGCAAAGAGCTACGCATTGGAAAATTCAGGGCTATGTCGTGTAGATGATGGCCTAACAGGAGGCTTTAAAATTTTCTTTCTAGTGTCCTTCGTTTGGGAGAAAAATGCAAAGGTACAAGACAGCTTTTCCTTGCCAATATCTCTCTTTTGCAAAGAGCTACGCATTGGAAAATTCAGGGCTATGTCGTGTAGATGATGGCCTAACAGGAGGCTTTAAAATTTTCTTTCTAGTGACCTTCGTTTGGGAGAAAAATGCAAAGGTACAAGACAGCTTTTCCTTGCTAATATCTCTCTTTTGCAAAGAGCTGCGCATTGGAAAATTCAGGGCTATGTCGTGTAGATGATACGCATTAAAATTTTCTTTCTAGTGTCCTTCGTTTGGGAGAAAAATGCAAAGGTACAAGACAGCTTTTCCTTGCCAATATCTCTCTTTTGCAAAGAGCTACTCATTGGAAAATTCAGGGCTATGTCGTGTAGATGATGGCCTAACAGGAGGCTTTAAAATTTTCTTTCTAGTGACCTTCGTTTGGGAGAAAAATGCAAAGGTACAAGACAGCTTTTCCTTGCCAATATCTCTCTTTTGCAAAGAGCTGCGCATTGGAAAATTCAGGGCTATGTCGTGTAGATGATGGCCTAACAGGAGGCTTTACAATTTTCTTTCTAGTGTCCTTCGTTTGGGAGAAAAATGCAATGGTACAAGACAGCTTTTCCTTGCCAATATCTCTCTTTTGCAAAGAGCTGCGCATTGGAAAATTCAGGGCTATGTCGTGTAGATGATGGCCTAACAGGAGGCTTTAAAATTTTCTTTCTAGTGTCCTTCGTTTGGGAGAAAAATGCAAAGGTACAAGACAGCTTTTCCTTGCCAATATCTCTCTTTTGCAAAGAGCTACGCATTGGAAAATTCAGGGCTATGTCGTGTAGATGATGGCCTAACAGGAGGCTTTAAAATTTTCTTTCTAGTGACCTTCGTTTGGGAGAAAAATGCAAAGGTACAAGACAGCTTTTCCTTGCCAATATCTCTCTTTTGCAAAGAGCTGCGCATTGGAAAATTCAGGGCTATGTCGTGTAGATGATGGCCTAACAGGAGGCTTTAAAATTTTCTTTCTAGTGTCCTTCGTTTGGGAGAAAAATGCAAAGGTACAAGACAGCTTTTCCTTGCCAATATCTCTCTTTTGCAAAGAGCTACGGATTGGAAAATTCAGGGCTATGTCGTGTAGATGATGGCCTAACAGGAGGCTTTAAAATTTTCTTTCTAGTGTCCTTCGTTTGGGAGAAAAATGCAAAGGTACAAGACAGCTTTTCCTTGCCAATATCTCTCTTTTGCAAAGAGCTACGCATTGGAAAATTCAGGGCTATGTCGTGTAGATGATGGCGTAACAGGAGGCTTTAAAATTTTCTTTCTAGTGTCCTTCGTTTGGGAGAAAAATGCAATGGTACAAGACAGCTTTTCCTTGCCAATATCTCTCTTTTGCAAAGAGCTGCGCATTGGAAAATGCAGTGCTATGTCGTGTAGATGATGGCCTAACAGGAGGCTTTAAAATTTTCTTTCTAGTGTCCTTCGTTTGGGAGAAAAATGCAAAGGTACAAGACAGCTTTTCCTTGCCAATATCTCTCTTTTGCAAAGAGCTACGCATTGGAAAATTCAGGGCTATGTCGTGTAGATGATGGCCTAACAGGAGGCTTTACAATTTTCTTTCTAGTGTCCTTCGTTTGGGAGAAAAATGCAAAGGTACAAGACAGCTTTTCCTTGCCAATATCTCTCTTTTGCAAAGAGCTACGCATTGGAAAATTCAGGGCTATGTCGTGTAGATGATGGCCTAACAGGAGGCTTTAAAATTTTCTTTCTAGTGACCTTCGTTTGGGAGAAAAATGCAAAGGTACAAGACAGCTTTTCCTTGCTAATATCTCTCTTTTGCAAAGAGCTGCGCATTGGAAAATTCAGGGCTATGTCGTGTAGATGATGGCCTAACAGGAGGCTTTAAAATTTTCTTTCTAGTGTCCTTCGTTTGGGAGAAAAATGCAATGGTACAAGACAGCTTTTCCTTGCCAATATCTCTCTTTTGCAAAGAGCTGCGCATTGGAAAATTCAGGGCTATGTCGTGTAGATGATGGCCTAACAGGAGGCTTTAAGATTTTCTTTCTAGTGTCCTTCGTTTGGGAGAAAAATGCAAAGGTACAAGACAGCTTTTCCTTGCCAGTATCTCTCTTTTGCAAAGAGCTACGCATTGGAAAATTCAGGGCTATGTCGTGTAGATGATGGCATAACAGGAGGCTTTAAAATTTTCTTTCTAGTGTCCTTCGTTTGGGAGAAAAATGCAAAGGTACAAGACAGCTTTTCCTTGCCAATATCTCTCTTTTGCAAAGAGCTACGCATTGGAAAATTCAGGGCTATGTCGTGTAGATGATGGCCTAACAGGAGGCTTTAAAATTTTCTTTCTAGTGACCTTCGTTTGGGAGAAAAATGCAAAGGTACAAGACAGCTTTTCCTTGCTAATATCTCTCTTTTGCAAAGAGCTGCGCATTGGAAAATTCAGGGCTATGTCGTGTAGATGATGGCCTAACAGGAGGCTTTACAATTTTCTTTCTAGTGTCCTTCGTTTGGGAGAAAAATGCAATGGTACAAGACAGCTTTTCCTTGCCAATATCTCTCTTTTGCAAAGAGCTGCGCATTGGAAAATTCAGGGCTATGTCGTGTAGATGATGGCCTAACAGGAGGCTTTAAAATTTTCTTTCTAGTGTCCTTCGTTTGGGAGAAAAATGCAAAGGTACAAGACAGCTTTTCCTTGCCAATATCTCTCTTTTGCAAAGAGCTACGCATTGGAAAATTCAGGGCTATGTCGTGTAGATGATGGCCTAACAGGAGGCTTTAAAATTTTCTTTCTAGTGACCTTCGTTTGGGAGAAAAATGCAAAGGTACAAGACAGCTTTTCCTTGCCAATATCTCTCTTTTGCAAAGAGCTGCGCATTGGAAAATTCAGGGCTATGTCGTGTAGATGATGGCCTAACAGGAGGCTTTAAAATTTTCTTTCTAGTGTCCTTCGTTTGGGAGAAAAATGCAAAGGTACAAGACAGCTTTTCCTTGCCAATATCTCTCTTTTGCAAAGAGCTACGGATTGGAAAATTCAGGGCTATGTCGTGTAGATGATGGCCTAACAGGAGGCTTTAAAATTTTCTTTCTAGTGTCCTTCGTTTGGGAGAAAAATGCAAAGGTACAAGACAGCTTTTCCTTGCCAATATCTCTCTTTTGCAAAGAGCTACGCATTGGAAAATTCAGGGCTATGTCGTGTAGATGATGGCGTAACAGGAGGCTTTAAAATTTTCTTTCTAGTGTCCTTCGTTTGGGAGAAAAATGCAATGGTACAAGACAGCTTTTCCTTGCCAATATCTCTCTTTTGCAAAGAGCTGCGCATTGGAAAATGCAGTGCTATGTCGTGTAGATGATGGCCTAACAGGAGGCTTTAAAATTTTCTTTCTAGTGTCCTTCGTTTGGGAGAAAAATGCAAAGGTACAAGACAGCTTTTCCTTGCCAATATCTCTCTTTTGCAAAGAGCTACGCATTGGAAAATTCAGGGCTATGTCGTGTAGATGATGGCCTAACAGGAGGCTTTACAATTTTCTTTCTAGTGTCCTTCGTTTGGGAGAAAAATGCAAAGGTACAAGACAGCTTTTCCTTGCCAATATCTCTCTTTTGCAAAGAGCTACGCATTGGAAAATTCAGGGCTATGTCGTGTAGATGATGGCCTAACAGGAGGCTTTAAAATTTTCTTTCTAGTGACCTTCGTTTGGGAGAAAAATGCAAAGGTACAAGACAGCTTTTCCTTGCTAATATCTCTCTTTTGCAAAGAGCTGCGCATTGGAAAATTCAGGGCTATGTCGTGTAGATGATGGCCTAACAGGAGGCTTTAAAATTTTCTTTCTAGTGTCCTTCGTTTGGGAGAAAAATGCAATGGTACAAGACAGCTTTTCCTTGCCAATATCTCTCTTTTGCAAAGAGCTGCGCATTGGAAAATTCAGGGCTATGTCGTGTAGATGATGGCCTAACAGGAGGCTTTAAGATTTTCTTTCTAGTGTCCTTCGTTTGGGAGAAAAATGCAAAGGTACAAGACAGCTTTTCCTTGCCAATATCTCTCTTTTGCAAAGAGCTACGCATTGGAAAATTCAGGGCTATGTCGTGTAGATGATGGCATAACAGGAGGCTTTAAAATTTTCTTTCTAGTGTCCTTCGTTTGGGAGAAAAATGCAAAGGTACAAGACAGCTTTTCCTTGCCAATATCTCTCTTTTGCAAAGAGCTACGCATTGGAAAATTCAGGGCTATGTCGTGTAGATGATGGCCTAACAGGAGGCTTTAAAATTTTCTTTCTAGTGACCTTCGTTTGGGAGAAAAATGCAAAGGTACAAGACAGCTTTTCCTTGCTAATATCTCTCTTTTGCAAAGAGCTGCGCATTGGAAAATTCAGGGCTATGTCGTGTAGATGATGGCCTAACAGGAGGCTTTAAAATTTTCTTTCTAGTGTCCTTCGTTTGGGAGAAAAATGCAAAGGTACAAGACAGCTTTTCCTTGCCAATATCTCTCTTTTGCAAAGAGCTACTCATTGGAAAATTCAGGGCTATGTCGTGTAGATAATGGCCTAACAGGAGGCTTTAAAATTTTCTTTCTAGTGACCTTCGTTTGGGAGAAAAATGCAAAGGTACAAGACAGCTTTTCCTTGCCAATATCTCTCTTTTGCAAAGAGCTGCGCATTGGAAAATTCAGGGCTATGTCGTGTAGATGATGGCCTAACAGGAGGCTTTAAAATTTTCTTTCTAGTGTCCTTCGTTTGGGAGAAAAATGCAATGGTACAAGACAGCTTTTCCTTGCCAATATCTCTCTTTTGCAAAGAGCTGCGCATTGGAAAATTCAGGGCTATGTCGTGTAGATGATGGCCTAACAGGAGGCTTTAAAATTTTCTTTCTAGTGTCCTTCGTTTGGGAGAAAAATGCAAAGGTACAAGACAGCTTTTCCTTGCCAATATCTCTCTTTTGCAAAGAGCTACGCATTGGAAAATTCAGGGCTATGTCGTGTAGATGATGGCCTAACAGGAGGCTTTAAAATTTTCTTTCTAGTGACCTTCGTTTGGGAGAAAAATGCAAAGGTACAAGACAGCTTTTCCTTGCCAATATCTCTCTTTTGCAAAGAGCTGCGCATTGGAAAATTCAGGGCTATGTCGTGTAGATGATGGCCTAACAGGAGGCTTTAAAATTTTCTTTCTAGTGTCCTTCGTTTGGGAGAAAAATGCAAAGGTACAAGACAGCTTTTCCTTGCCAATATCTCTCTTTTGCAAAGAGCTACGGATTGGAAAATTCAGGGCTATGTCGTGTAGATGATGGCCTAACAGGAGGCTTTAAAATTTTCTTTCTAGTGTCCTTCGTTTGGGAGAAAAATGCAAAGGTACAAGACAGCTTTTCCTTGCCAATATCTCTCTTTTGCAAAGAGCTACGCATTGGAAAATTCAGGGCTATGTCGTGTAGATGATGGCCTAACAGGAGGCTTTAAAATTTTCTTTCTAGTGTCCTTCGTTTGGGTGAAAAATGCAAAGGTACAAGACAGCTTTTCCTTGCCAATATCTCTCTTTTGCAAAGAGCTACGCATTGGAAAATTCAGGGCTATGTCGTGTAGATGATGGCCTAACAGGAGGCTTTAAAATTTTCTTTCTAGTGACCTTCGTTTGGGAGAAAAATGCAAAGGTACAAGACAGCTTTTCCTTGCTAATATCTCTCTTTTGCAAAGAGCTGCGCATTGGAAAATTCAGGGCTATGTCGTGTAGATGATGGCCTAACAGGAGGCTTTAAAATTTTCTTTCTAGTGTCCTTCGTTTGGGAGAAAAATGCAAAAGTACAATGCTGCTTTTCCTTGCCGATATCTCTCCTTTGCAAAGAGATAAGCATTGGAAAATTCAGGGCTATAACGTGTAGATGAAGCACTAACAGGAGGCTTTAAAATTTTCATTCTAGTGTCTTTCGTTTGGGAGAAAAATGCAAAGGTACAATACAGCTTTTCCTTGCCAATATCTCTCTTTTGCAAAGAGCTAGGCATTGGAAAATGCAGGGCTATAACGTGTAGATGAAGCACTAACAGGAGGCTTTAAAATTTTCTTTCTAGTTTCTTTCGTTTGGGAGAAAAATGCAAAGGTACAATGCTGCTTTTCCTTGCCGATAACTCTCTTTTGCAAAGAGATAGGCATTGGAAAATGCAGGGCTATAACGTGTAGATGAAGCACAAACAGGAGGCTTTAACATTTTCATTCTAGTGTCTTTCGTTTGGGAGAAAAATGCAAAGGTACAATACAGCTTTTCCTTGCCGATATCTCTCTTTTGCAAAGAGCTACGCATTGGAAAATTCAGGGCTATGTCGTGTAGATGATGGCCTAACAGGAGGCTTTAAAATTTTCTTTCTAGTGTCCTTCGTTTGGGAGAAAAAGTCAATGGTACAAGACAGCTTTTCAATGCCAATATATCTCTTTTGCAAAGAGCTGCGCATTGGAAAATTCAGGGCTATGTCGTGTAGATGATGGCCTAACAGGAGGCTTTAAAATTTTCTTTCTAGTGTCCTTCGTTTGGGAGAAAAATGCAAAGGTACAAGACAGCTTTTCCTTGCCAATATCTCTCTTTTGCAAAGAGCTACGCATTGGAAAATTCAGGGCTATCAAATCTAACTACATCAGAGAAGGCCAGGTACCCTACACCATAACAGGGGGTTTGAAATTTTGACTTGTCTACTTAAAGATCACCAAAATCTGATAACAAGGTCAATTAAGTCCCTGGGTGGGATTGAACCACCAACCATTTGGTTAATAGCCTTACACACTAACTGATTGCGCCACAGCGACACTTTGCAAAAGTACATACTGACAAAGGCTAATAAGCATTCATCTAGAACGATTCCTAGAAACATTTTAAAAAGTCAATAATGTGGAGAGTTTTTGTAAGATGTTACTTCCATCAACAAATTAAGAAACATATTGGTACTTTCCCATGACGAGTGAGTGCTTCAGGATCTTTTGCACTTACATGTGCAGCAGAGTACTGTAATGGAAGCATGCTGGGTCCATAACCCAGAGGTAGGTAGATTGAAACTATCCTCTGCTATATGCATTTTTTTTGTTCATTAAAGTAATCCAAAACTGGGATTGATATTTTAGCTTTTATTTTTACTTAAAGTACAATAACTTTTACCATTTTAATTTGTTTTAATAGTATATTGACAGTATTGTTTTCTTTCAAAAATCCAATTAATTTTCTTTACCCGATTATTAAAATGGTAACTGACAAAAACAAACTACATTGTCACCAGAAGAGCAATACAAAATGTACAAGTGATATATTAAAATCATCTTTCCAGCTTGAATTTCAATGATGCATTGGGGCAACGATTTTGTGAGAAACATCTTCACCCTTAAATAAAGATTTTCTTAATTCCTTACCTGTGTGCTAATTAGATATCACCTTGTTTTCACATTAAACAGACTTCCACATGAGAAAGCAGCAAGGATGCAGTGGCGTTAATGTTTCCTGGTGTCAACCTGTATTATTTCAGTAGATATTGAAATGAGGATGCATCTTGCTGCCTTTCCAATGAAGCAAGTTTAATTTAGTAATAGGTGAAAAACCATCCCTACAAAGGTGTTAATCAGAGACTTGGCTTTGTGGACACTTTTCAGAGAACAAATTTGTTAGCATACAAATAAAGCCAGAAAATGAAGAGCTGTTAAATCACTCAATTGGATTTTTTTGCCAGCATATTTCTTTTTCTCTGCAACCCACTGCTAAATTGTGCTTCCTAGCTGTTTTTATAAAATCACTGAATCAAATCTAACTCTGATTACATCAGAGAAGGCCAGGTACCCTACACCATAACAGGGGTTTTCGAAATTTTGACTTGTCTACTTAAAGATCAACAAAATCTGATAACAAGGTCAATTATGTCCCTGGGTGGGATTGAACCACCAACCTTTTGGTTAATAGCTGTACACACTAACTGATTGCGCCACAGCGACACTTTGCAAAAGTACATACTGACAAAGGCTAATAAGCATTCATCTAGAACGTTTCCTATAAAAACTTTAAATAGTCAATAATCTGGAGAGTTTTTGTAAGATGTTTCTTCCATCAACCAATGAAGAAACACATTGGTACTTTCCCATGATGAGTGAGTGCTTCAGGATCTCTTGCACTTACATGTGCAGCAGAGTACTGTTATGAAAGCATGCTGGGTCCATAACCCAGAGGTAGGCAGATTGAAACTATCCTCTGCTATATGCATTTTTTTTTTGTTAATTAAAGTAATCCAAAACTGGGATTGATATTTTTGCTCTTTTATTTTTACTTAAAGTACAATAACTTTTACCATTTTAATTTGTTTTAATAGTATATTGACAGTATTGTTTTCTTTCAAAAATCCAATTAATTTTCTTTACCCGATTATTAAAATGGTAATTGACAAAAACAAACTACATTGTCACCAGAAGAGCAATACAAAATGTACAAGTGATATATTAAAATCATCTTTCCAGCTTGAATTTCAATGATGCATTGGGGCAACGATTTTGTGAGAAACATCTTCACCCTTAAATAAAGATTTTCTTAATTCCTTACCTGTGTGCTAATTAGATATCACTTTGTTTTCACATTAAACAGACTTCCACATGAGAAAACAGCAAAGATGCAGTGGCGTTAATGTTTCCTGGTGTCAACCTGTATTATTTCCGTAGATATTGAAATGAGGATGCATCTTGCTGCCTTTCCAATGAAGCAAGTTTAATTTAGTAATAGGTGAAAAACCATCCCTACAAAGATGTTAATCAGATACTTGGCTTTGTGGACACTTTTCAGAGAACAAATTTGTTATCATAAAAATAAAGCTAGAAAATGAAGAGCTGTTTAATCACTCAATTGGATTTTTCTGCCAGCATTTTTCTTTTTCTCTGCAACCCACTGCTAAATTGTGCTTCCTAGCTGTTTTTTTTATAAAATCACTTAATCAAATCTAACTCTGATTACATCAGATAAGGCCAGGTACCCTACACCATAAGAGGGTTTTGCAATTTTGACTTGTCTACTTAAATATTACCAAAATCTGATCACAAGGTCAATTACGTCCCTGGGTGGGATTGAACCACCAACCTTTTGATTAATAGCTGAACACACTAACCGATTGCGCCACAGAGACACTTTGCAAAAAGTACATACTGACAAAGACTAATAAGCATTCATCTAGAACGTTTCCTAGAAAAACTTTAAAAAGTCAATAATCTGGAGAGTTTTTGTAAGATGTTTCTTCCAGCAACCAATGAAGAAACACATTGGTACTTTCGCATGATGAGTGAGTGCTTCAGGATCTCTTGCACTTACATGTGCAGCAGAGTACTTCACTGGAAGCATGCTGGGCCCATAACCCAGAGGTAGGCAGATTGAAACTATCCTTTGCTATATGCATTTTTTTTTGTTCATTAAAGTAATCCAAAACTGGGATTGATATTTTAGCTTTTATTTTTACTTAAAGTACAATAACTTTTACCATTTTAATTTGTTTTAATAGTATATTGACAGTATTGTTTTCTTTCAAAAATCCAATTAATTTTCTTTACCCGATTATTAAAATGGTAATTGACAAAAACAAACTACATTGTCACCAGAAGAGCAATACAAAATGTACAAGTGATATATTAAAATCATCTTTCCAGCTTGAATTTCAATGATGCATTGGGGCAACGATTTTGTGAGAAACATCTTCACCCTTAAATAAAGATTTTCTTTATTCCTTACCTGTGTGCTAATTAGATATCACCTTGTTTTCACATTAAACAGACTTCCACATGAGAAAGCAGCAAGGATGCAGTGGCGTTAATGTTTCCTGGTGTCAACCTGTATTATTTCAGTAGATATTGAAATGAGGATGCATCTTGCTGCCTTTCCAATGAAGCAAGTTTAATTTAGTAATAGATGAAAAACCATCCCTACAAATATGTTAATCAGATACTTGGCTTTGTGGACACTTTTCAGAGAACAAATTAGTTAGCATAAAAATAAAGCCAGAAAATGAAGAGCTGTTTAATCACTCAATTGGATTTTTCTGCCAGCATATTTCTTTTTCTCTGCAACCCACTGCTAAATTGTGCTTCCTAGCTGTTTTTATAAAATCACTGAATCAAATCTAACTACATCAGAGAAGGCCAGGTACCCTACACCATAACAGGGGGTTTGAAATTTTGACTTGTCTACTTAAAGATCACCAAAATCTGATAACAAGGTCAATTAAGTCCCTGGGTGGGATTGAACCACCAACCTTTTGGTTAATAGCCTTACACACTAACTGATTGCGCCACAGCGACACTTTGCAAAAGTACATACTGACAAAGGCTAATAAGCATTCATCTAGAACGATTCCTAGAAACATTTTAAAAAGTCAATAATGTGGAGAGTTTTTGTAAGATGTTACTTCCATCAACCAATGAAGAAACACATTGGTACTTTCCCATGACGAGTGAGTGCTTCAGGATCTTTTGCACTTACATGTGCAGCAGAGTACTGTAATGGAAGCATGCTGGGTCCATAACCCAGAGGTAGGCAGATTGAAACTATCCTCTGCTATATGCATTTTTTTTTGTTCATTAAAGTAATCCAAAACTGGGATTGATATTTTAGCTTTTATTTTTACTTAAAGTACAATAACTTTTACCATTTTAATTTGTTTTAATAGTATATTGACAGTATTGTTTTCTTTCAAAAATCCAATTAATTTTCTTTACCCGATTATTAAAATGGTAACTGACAAAAACAAACTACATTGTCACCAGAAGAGCAATACAAAATGTACAAGTGATATATTAAAATCATCTTTCCAGCTTGAATTTCAATGATGCATTGGGGCAACGATTTTGTGAGAAACATCTTCACCCTTATATAAAGATTTTCTTAATTCCTTACCTGTGTGCTAATTAGATATCACCTTGTTTTCACATTAAACAGACTTCCACATGAGAAAGCAGCAAGGATGCAGTGGCGTTAATGTTTCCTGGTGTCAACCTGTATTATTTCAGTAGATATTGAAATGAGGATGCATCTTGCTGCCTTTCCAATGAAGCAAGTTTAATTTAGTAATAGGTGAAAAACCATCCCTACAAAGGTGTTAATCAGAGACTTGGCTTTGTGGACACTTTTCAGAGAACAAATTTGTTAGCATAAAAATAAAGCCAGAAAATGAAGAGCTGTTTAATCACTCAATTGGATTTTTTTGCCAGCATATTTCTTTTTCTCTGCAACCCACTGCTAAATTGTGCTTCCTAGCTGTTTTTATAAAATCACTGAATCAAATCTAACTCTGATTACATCAGAGAAGGCCAGGTACCCTACACCATAACAGGGGTTTTCGAAATTTTGACTTGTCTACTTAAAGATCAACAAAATCTGATAACAAGGTCAATTATGTCCCTGGGTGGGATTGAACCACCAACCTTTTGGTTAATAGCTGTACACACTAACTGATTGCGCCACAGCGACACTTTGCAAAAGTACATACTGACAAAGGCTAATAAGCATTCATCTAGAACGTTTCCTATAAAAACTTTAAATAGTCAATAATCTGGAGAGTTTTTGTAAGATGTTTCTTCCATCAACCAATGAAGAAACACATTGGTACTTTCCCATGATGAGTGAGTGCTTCAGGATCTCTTGCACTTACATGTGCAGCAGAGTACTGTTATGAAAGCATGCTGGGTCCATAACCCAGAGGTAGGCAGATTGAAACTATCCTCTGCTATATGCATTTTTTTTTGTTAATTAAAGTAATCCAAAACTGGGATTGATATTTTTGCTCTTTTATTTTTACTTAAAGTACAATAACTTTTACCATTTTAATTTGTTTTAATAGTATATTGACAGTATTGTTTTCTTTCAAAAATCCAATTAATTTTCTTTACCCGATTATTAAAATGGTAATTGACAAAAACAAACTACATTGTCACCAGAAGAGCAATACAAAATGTACAAGTGATATATTAAAATCATCTTTCCAGCTTGAATTTCAATGATGCATTGGGGCAACGATTTTGTGAGAAACATCTTCACCCTTAAATAAAGATTTTCTTAATTCCTTACCTGTGTGCTAATTAGATATCACTTTGTTTTCACATTAAACAGACTTCCACATGAGAAAACAGCAAAGATGCAGTGGCGTTATGGTTTCCTGGTGTCAACCTGTATTATTTCCGTAGATATTGAAATGAGGATGCATCTTGCTGCCTTTCCAATGAAGCAAGTTTAATTTAGTAATAGGTGAAAAACCATCCCTACAAAGATGTTAATCAGATACTTGGCTTTGTGGACACTTTTCAGAGAACAAATTTGTTATCATAAAAATAAAGCCAGAAAATGAAGAGCTGTTTAATCACTCAATTGGATTTTTCTGCCAGCATTTTTCTTTTTCTCTGCAACCCACTGCTAAATTGTGCTTCCTAGCTGTTTTTTTTATAAAATCACTTAATCAAATCTAACTCTGATTACATCAGAGAAGGCCAGGTACCCTACACCATAAGAGGGGTTTTGCAATTTTGACTTGTCTACTTAAATATTACCAAAATCTGATCACAAGGTCAATTACGTCCCTGGGTGGGATTGAACCACCAACCTTTTGATTAATAGCTGAACACACTAACCGATTGCGCCACAGAGACACTTTGCAAAAAGTACATACTGACAAAGACTAATAAGCATTCATCTAGAACGTTTCCTAGAAAAACTTTAAAAAGTCAATAATCTGGAGAGTTTTTGTAAGATGTTTCTTCCAGCAACCAATGAAGAAACACATTGGTACTTTCGCATGATGAGTGAGTGCTTCAGGATCTCTTGCACTTACATGTGCAGCAGAGTACTGCACTGGAAGCATGCTGGGCCCATAACCCAGAGGTAGGCAGATTGAAACTATCCTTTGCTATATGCATTTTTTTTTGTTCATTAAAGTAATCCAAAACTGGGATTGATATTTTAGCTTTTATTTTTACTTAAAGTACAATAACTTTTACCATTTTAATTTGTTTTAATAGTATATTGACAGTATTGTTTTCTTTCAAAAATCCAATTAATTTTCTTTACCCGATTATTAAAATGGTAATTGACAAAAACAAACTACATTGTCACCAGAAGAGCAATACAAAATGTACAAGTGATATATTAAAATCATCTTTCCAGCTTGAATTTCAATGATGCATTGGGGCAACGATTTTGTGAGAAACATCTTCACCCTTAAATAAAGATTTTCTTAATTCCTTACCTGTGTGCTAATTAGATATCACCTTGTTTTCACATTAAACAGACTTCCACATGAGAAAACAGCAAAGATGCAGTGGTGTTAATGTTTCCTGGTGTCAACCTGTATTATTTCTGTAGATATTGAAATGAGGATGCATCTTGCTGCCTTTTTAATGAAGCAAGTTTAATTTAGTAATAGGTGAAAAACCATCCCTACAAAGATGTTAATCAGATACTTGGCTTTGTGGACACTTTTCAGAGAACAAATTTGTTATCATAAAAATAAAGCCAGAAAATGAAGAGCTGTTTAATCACTCAATTGGATTTTTCTGCCAGCATTTTTCTTTTTCTCTGCAACCCACTGCTAAATTGTGCTTCCTAGCTGTTTTTTTTATAAAATCACTTAATCAAATCTAACTCTGATTACATCAGAGAAGGCCAGGTACCCTACACCATAAGAGAAGGTTTGCAATTTTGACTTGTCTGCTTAAATATCACCAAAATCTGATAACAAGGTCAATTACGTCCCTGGGTGGGATTGAACCACCAACCTTTTGATTAATAGCTGAACACACTAACAGATTGCGCCACAGAGACACTTTGCAAAAAGTCCATACTGACAAAGACTAATAAGCATTCATCTAGAACGTTTCCTAGAAAAACTTTAAAAAGTCAATAATCTGGAGAGTTTTTGTAAGATGTTTCTTCCAGCAACCAATGAAGAAACACATTGGTACTTTCGCATGATGAGTGAGTGCTTCAGGATCTCTTGCACTTAAATGTGCAGCAGAGTACTGCAATGGAAGCATGCTGGGCCCATAACCCAGAGGTAGCAGATTGAAACTATCCTTTGCTATATGCATTTTTTTTTTGTTCATTAAAATGATCCAAAACTGGGATTGATATTTTAGCTTTTATTTTTACTTAAAGTACAATAACTTTTACCATTTTAATTTGTTTTAATAGTATATTGACAGTATTGTTTTCTTTCAAAAATCCACTTAATTTTCTTTACCCTATTATTAAAATGGTAATTGACAAAAACAAACTACATTGTCACCAGAAGAGCAATACAAAATGTACAAGTGATACATTAAAATCATCTTTCCAGCTTGAATTTCAATGATGCATTGGGGCAACGATTTTGTGAGAAACATCTTCACCCTTAAATAAAGATTTTCTTAATTCCTTACCTGTGTGCTAATTAGATATCACCTTGTTTTTACATTAAACAGACTTCCACATGAGAAAGCAGCAAGGATGCAGTGGCGTTAATGTTTCCTGGTGTCAACCTGTATTATTTCAGTAGATATTGAAATGAGGATGCGTCTTGCTGCCTTTCCAATGAAGCAAGTTTAATTTAGTAATAGATGAAAAACCATCCCTACAAATATGTTAATCAGATACTTGGCTTTGTGGACACTTTTCAGAGAACAAATTAGTTAGCATAAAAATAAAGCCAGAAAATGAAGAGCTGTTTAATAACTCAATTGGATTTTTCTGCCAGCATATTTCTTTTTCTCTGCAACCCACTGCTAAATTGTGCTTCCTAGCTGTTTTTATAAAATCACTGAATCAAATCTAACTACATCAGAGAAGGCCAGGTACCCTACACCATAACAGGGGGTTTGAAATTTTGACTTGTCTACTTAAAGATCACCAAAATCTGATAACAAGGTCAATTAAGTCCCTGGGTGGGATTGAACCACCAACCTTTTGGTTAATAGCCTTACACACTAACTGATTGCGCCACAGCGACACTTTGCAAAAGTACATACTGACAAAGGCTAATAAGCATTCATCTAGAACGATTCCTAGAAACATTTTAAAAAGTCAATAATGTGGAGAGTTTTTGTAAGATGTTTCTTCCATCAACCAATGAAGAAACACATTGGTACTTTCAGATGATGAGTGAGTGCTTCAGGATCTTTTGCACTTACATGTGCAGCAGAGTACTGTAATGGAAGCATGCTGGGTCCATAACCCAGAGGTAGGCAGATTGAAACTATCCTCTGCTATATGCATTTTTTTTTGTTAATTAAAGTAATCCAAAACTGGGATTGATATTTTTGCTCTTTTATTTTTACTTAAAGTACAATAACTTTTACCATTTTAATTTGTTTTAATAGTATATTGACAGTATTGTTTTCTTTCAAAAATCCACTTAATTTTCTTTACCCGATTATTAAAATGGTAATTGACAAAAACAAACTACATTGTCACCAGAAGAGCAATACAAAATGTACAAGTGATATATTAAAATCATCTTTCCAGCTTGAATTTCAATGATGCATTGGGGCAACGATTTTGTGAGAAACATCTTCACCCTTAAATAAAGATTTTCTTAATTCCTTACCTGTGTGCTAATTAGATATCACCTTGTTTTCACATTAAACAGACTTCCACATGAGAAAACAGCAAAGATGCAGTGGCGTTAATGTTTCCTGGTGTCAACCTGTATTATTTCCGTAGATATTGAAATGAGGATGCATCTTGCTGCCTTTCCAATGAAGCAAGTTTAATTTAGTAATAGGTGAAAAACCATCCCTACAAAGATGTTAATCAGATACTTGGCTTTGTGGACACTTTTCAGAGAACAAATTTGTTATCATAAAAATAAAGCCAGAAAATGAAGAGCTGTTTAATCACTCAATTGGATTTTTCTGCCAGCATTTTTCTTTTTCTCTGCAACCCACTGCTAAATTGTGCTTCCTAGCTGTTTTTTTATAAAATCACTTAATCAAATCTAACTCTGATTACATCAGAGAAGGCCAGGTACCCTACACCATAACAGGGGGTTTGAAATTTTGACTTGTCTACTTAAAGATCACCAAAATCTGATAACAATGTCCATTAAGTCCCTGGGTGGGATTGAACCACCAACCTTTTGGTTAATAGCCTTACACACTAACTGATTGCGCCACAGCGACACTTTGTGAAAGTACATACTGACAAAGGCTAATAAGCATTCATCTAGAACGATTCCTAGAAACATTTTAAAAAGTCAATAATGTGGAGAGTTTTTGTAAGATGTTTCTTCCATCAACCAATGAAGAAACACATTGGTACTTTCCCATGATGAGTGAGTGCTTCAGGATCTCTTGCACTTACATGTGCAGCAGAGTACTCTAATGGAAGCATGCTGGGTCCATAACCCAGAGGTAGGCAGATTGAAACTATCCTCTGCTATATGCATTTTTTTTTGTTAATTAAAGTAATCCAAAACTGGGATTGATATTTTTGCTCTTTTATTTTTACTTAAAGTACAATAACTTTTACCATTTTAATTTGTTTTAATAGTATATTGACAGTATTGTTTTCTTTCAAAAATCCAATTAATTTTCTTTACCCGATTATTAAAATGGTAATTGACAAAAACAAACTACATTGTCACCAGAAGAGCAATACAAAATGTACAAGTGATATATTAAAATCATCTTTCCAGCTTGAATTTCAATGATGCATTGGGGCAACGATTTTGTGAGAAACATCTTCACCCTTAAATAAAGATTTTCTTAATTCCTTACCTGTGTGCTAATTAGATATCACCTTGTTTTCACATTAAACAGACTTCCACATGAGAAAACAGCAAAGATGCAGTGGCGTTAATGTTTCCTGGTGTCAACCTGTATTATTTCCGTAGATATTGAAATGAGGATGCATCTTGCTGCCTTTCCAATGAAGCAAGTTTAATTTAGTAATAGGTGAAAAAACATCCCTACAAAGATGTGAATCAGATACTTGGCTTTGTGGACACTTTTCAGAGAACAAATTTGTTATCATAAAAAATAAAGCCAGAAAATGAAGAGCTGTTTAATCACTCAATTGGATTTTTCTGCCAGCATTTTTCTTTTTCTCTGCAACCCACTGCTAAATTGTGCTTCCTAGCTGTTTTTTTATAAAATCACTTAATCAAATCTAACTCTGATTACATCAGAGAAGGCCAGGTACCCTACACCATAAGAGGGGGTTTGCAATTTTGACTTGTCTACTTAAATATCACCAAAATCTGATCACAAGATCAATTATGTCCCTGGGTGGGATTGAACCACCAACCTTTTGATTAATAGCTGAACACACTAACCGATTGCGCCACAGAGACACTTTGCAAAAAGTACATACTGACAAAGACTAATAAGCATTCATCTAGAACGTTTCCTAGAAAAACTTTAAAAAATCAATAATCTGGAGAGTTTTTGTAAGATGTTTCTTCCAGCAACCAATGAAGAAACACATTGGTACTTTCGCATGATGAGTGAGTGCTTCAGGATCTCTTGCACTTACATGTGCAGCAGAGTACTGCAATGAAAGCATGCTGGGCCCATAACCCAGAGGTAGGCAGATTGAAACTATCCTTTGCTATATGCATTTTTTTCTTTTGTTCATTAAAGTAATCCAAAACTGGGATTGATATTTTAGCTTTTATTTTTACTTAAAGTACAATAACTTTTACCATTTTAATTTGTTTTAATAGTATATTGACAGTATTGTTTTCTTTCAAAAATCCAATTAATTTTCTTTACCCGATTATTAAAATGGTAATTGACAAAAACAAACTACATTGTCACCAGAAGAGCAATACAAAATGTACAAGTGATATATTAAAATCATCTTTCCAGCTTGAATTTCAATGATGCATTGGGGCAACGATTTTGTGAGAAACATCTTCACCCTTAAATAAAGATTTTCTTAATTCCTTACCTGTGTGCTAATTAGATATCACCTTGTTTTCACATTAAACAGACTTCCACATGAGAAAACAGCAAAGATGCAGTGGCGTTAATGTTTCCTGGTGTCAACCTGTATTATTTCCGTAGATATTGAAATGAGGATGCATCTTGCTGCCTTTCCAATGAAGCAAGTTTAATTTAGTAATAGGTGAAAAAACATCCCTACAAAGATGTGAATCAGATACTTGGCTTTGTGGACACTTTTCAGAGAACAAATTTGTTATCATAAAAAATAAAGCCAGAAAATGAAGAGCTGTTTAATCACTCAATTGGATTTTTCTGCCAGCATTTTTCTTTTTCTCTGCAACCCACTGCTAAATTGTGCTTCCTAGCTGTTTTTTTATAAAATCACTTAATCAAATCTAACTCTGATTACATCAGAGAAGGCCAGGTACCCTACACCATAAGAGGGGGTTTGCAATTTTGACTTGTCTACTTAAATATCACCAAAATCTGATCACAAGATCAATTATGTCCCTGGGTGGGATTGAACCACCAACCTTTTGATTAATAGCTGAACACACTAACCGATTGCGCCACAGAGACACTTTGCAAAAAGTACATACTGACAAAGACTAATAAGCATTCATCTAGAACGTTTCCTAGAAAAACTTTAAAAAATCAATAATCTGGAGAGTTTTTGTAAGATGTTTCTTCCAGCAACCAATGAAGAAACACATTGGTACTTTCGCATGATGAGTGAGTGCTTCAGGATCTCTTGCACTTACATGTGCAGCAGAGTACTGCAATGAAAGCATGCTGGGCCCATAACCCAGAGGTAGGCAGATTGAAACTATCCTTTGCTATATGCATTTTTTTCTTTTGTTCATTAAAGTAATCCAAAACTGGGATTGATATTTTAGCTTTTATTTTTACTTAAAGTACAATAACTTTTACCATTTTAATTTGTTTTAATAGTATATTGACAGTATTGTTTTCTTTCAAAAATCCACTTAATTTTCTTTACCCTATTATTCAAATGGTAATTGACAAAAACAAACTACATTGTCACCAGAAGAGCAATACAAAATGTACAAGTGATATATTAAAATCATCTTTCCAGCTTGAATTTCAATGATGCATTGGGGCAACGATTTTGTGAGAAACATCTTCACCCTTAAATAAAGATTTTCTTAATTCCTTACCTGTGTGCTAATTAGATATCACCTTGTTTTCACATTAAACAGACTTCCACATGAGAAAGCAGCAAGGATGCAGTGGCGTTAATGTTTCCTGGTGTCAACCTGTATTATTTCAGTAGATATTGAAATGAGGATGCATCTTGCTGCCTTTCCAATGAAGCAAGTTTAATTTAGTAATAGGTGAAAAACCATCCCTACAAATATGTTAATCAGATACTTGGCTTTGTGGACACTTTTCAGAGAACAAATTAGTTAGCATAAAAATAAAGCCAGAAAATGAAGAGCTGTTTAATCACTCAATTGGATTTTTCTGCCAGCATATTTCTTTTTCTCTGCAACCCACTGCTAAATTGTGCTTCCTAGCTGTTTTTATAAAATCACTGAATCAAATCTAACTCTGATTACATCAGAGAAGGCCAGGTACCCTACACCATAACAGGGGGTTTGAAATTTTGACTTGTCTACTTAAAGATCACCAAAATCTGATAACAAGGTCAATTAAGTTTCTGGGTGGGATTGAACCACCAACTTTTTGGTTAATAGCCTTACACACTAACTGATTGCGCCACAGTGACACTTTGCAAAAGTACTTACTGACAAAGGCTAATAAGCATTCATCTAGAACGATTCCTAGAAACATTTTAAAAAGTCAATAATGTGGAGAGTTTTTGTAAGATGTTTCTTCCATCAACCAATGAAGAAACACATTGGTACTTTCCCATGATGAGTGAGTGCTTCAGGATCTCTTGCACTTACATGTGCAGCAGAGTACTGTAATGGAAGCATGCTGGGTCCATAACCCAGAGGTAGGCAGATTGAAACTATCCTCTGCTATATGCATTTTTTTTTGTTAATTAAAGTAATCCAAAACTGGGATTGATATTTTTGCTCTTTTATTTTTACTTAAAGTACATTAACTTTAACATTTTAATTTGTTTTAATAGTATATTGACAGTATTGTTTTCTTTCAAAAATCCAATTAATTTTCTTTACCCGATTATTAAAATGGTAATTGACAAAAGCAAACTACATTGTCACCAGAAGAGCAATACAAAATGTACAAGTGATATATTAAAATCATCTTTCCAGCTTGAATTTCAATGATGCATTGGGGCAACGATTTTGTGAGAAACATCTTCACCCTTAAATAAAGATTTTCTTAATTCCTTACCTGTGTGCTAATTAGATATCACCTTGTTTTCACATTAAATAGACTTCCACATGAGAAAGCAGCAAGGATGCCGTGGCGTTAATGTTTCCTGGTGTCAACCTGTATTATTTCAGTAGATATTGAAATGAGGATGCATCTTGCTGCCTTTCCAATGAAGCAAGTTTAATTTAGTAATAGGTGAAAAACCATCCCTACAAAGATGTTAATCAGATACTTGGCTTTGTGGACACTTTTCAGAGAACAAATTTGTTAGCATAAAAATAAAGCCAGAAAATGAAGAGCTGTTTAATCACTCAATTGGATTTTTTTGCCAGCATATTTCTTTTTCTCTGCAACCCACTGCTAAATTGTGCTTCCTAGCTGTTTTTATAAAATCACTGAATCAAATCTAACTCTGATTACATCAGAGAAGGCCAGGTACCCTACACCATAACAGGGGTTTTCGAAATTTTGACTTGTCTACTTAAAGATCAACAAAATCTGATAACAAGGTCAATTACGTCCCTGGGTGGGATTGAACCACCAACATTTTGGTTAATAGCCGTACACACTAACTGATTGCGCCACAGCGACACTTTGCAAAAGTACTTACTGACAAAGGCTAATAAGCATTCATCTAGAACGTTTCCTATAAAAACTTTAAATAGTCAATAATCTGGAGAGTTTTTGTAAGATGTTTCTTCCATCAACCAATGAAGAAACACATTGGTACTTTCCCATGATGAGTGAGTGCTTCAGGATCTCTTGCACTTACATGTGCAGCAGAGTACTGTAATGGAAGCATGCTGGGTCCATAACCCAGAGGTAGGCAGATTGAAACTATCCTCTGCTATATGCATTTTTTTTGTTAATTAAAGTAATCCAAAACTGGGATTGATATTTGTGCTCTTTTATTTTTACTTAAAGTACAATAACTTTTACCATTTTAATTTGTTTTAATAGTATATTGACAGTATTGTTTTCTTTCAAAAATCCAATTAATTTTCTTTACCCGATTATTAAAATGGTAATTGACAAAAACAAACTACATTGTCACCAGAAGAGCAATACAAAATGTACAAGTGATATATTAAAATCATCTTTCCAGCTTGAATTTCAATGATGCATTGGGGCAACGATTTTGTGAGAAACATCTTCACCCTTAAATAAAGATTTTCTTAATTCCTTACCTGTGTGCTAATTAGATATCACCTTGTTTTCACATTAAACAGACTTCCACATGAGAAAACAGCAAAGATGCAGTGGCGTTAATGTTTCCTGGTGTCAATCTGTATTATTTCCGTAGATATTGAAATGAGGATGCATCTTGCTGCCTTTCCAATGAAGCAAGTTTAATTTAGTAATAGGTGAAAAACCATCCCTACAAAGATGTTAATCAGACACTTGGCTTTGTGGACACTTTTCAGAGAACAAATTAGTTAGCATAAAAATAAAGCCAGAAAATGAAGAGCTGTTTAATCACTCAATTGGATTTTTCTGCCAGCATATTTCTTTTTCTCTGCAACCCACTGCTAAATTGTGCTTCCTAGCTGTTTTTTTATAAAATCACTTAATCAAATCTAACTCTGATTACATCAGAGAAGGCCAGGTACCCTACACCATAAGAGGGGGTTTGCAATTTTGACTTGTCTACTTAAATATCACCAAAATCTGATCACAAGATCAATTATGTCCCTGGGTGGGATTGAACCACCAACCTTTTGATTAATAGCTGAACACACTAACCGATTGCACCACAGAGACACTTTGCAAAAAGTACATACTGACAAAGACTAATAAGCATTCATCTAGAACGTTTCCTAGAAAAACTTTAAAAAATCAATAATCTGGAGAGTTTTTGTAAGATGTTTCTTCCAGCAACCAATGAAGAAACACATTGGTACTTTCGCATGATGAGTGAGTGCTTCAGGATCTCTTGCACTTACATGTGCAGCAGAGTACTGCAATGAAAGCATGCTGGGCCCATAACCCAGAGGTAGGCAGATTGAAACTATCCTTTGCTATATGCATTTTTTTTTTGTTCATTAAAGTAATCCAAAACTGGGATTGATATTTTAGCTTTTATTTTTACTTAAAGTACAATAACTTTTACCATTTTAATTTGTTTTAATAGTATATTGACAGTATTGTTTTCTTTCAAAAATCCAATTAATTTTCTTTACCCGATTATTAAAATGGTAATTGACAAAAACAAACTACATTGTCACCAGAAGAGCAATACAAAATGTACAAGTGATATATTAAAATCATCTTTCCAGCTTGAATTTCAATGATGCATTGGGGCAACGATTTTGTGAGAAACATCTTCACCCTTAAATAAAGATTTTCTTAATTCCTTACCTGTGTGCTAATTAGATATCACCTTGTTTTCACATTAAACAGACTTCCACATGAGAAAGCAGCAAGGATGCAGTGGCGTTAATGTTTCCTGGTGTCAACCTGTATTATTTCAGTAGATATTGAAATGAGGATGCATCTTGCTGCCTTTCCAATGAAGCAAGTTTAATTTAGTAATAGGTGAAAAACCATCCCTACAAATATGTTAATCAGATACTTGGCTTTGTGGACACTTTTCAGAGAACAAATTAGTTAGCATAAAAATAAAGCCAGAAAATGAAGAGCTGTTTAATCACTCAATTGGATTTTTCTGCCAGCATATTTATTTTTCTCTGCAACCCACTGCTAAATTGTGCTTCCTAGCTGTTTTTATAAAATCACTGAATCAAATCTAACTCTGATTACATCAGAGAAGGCCAGGTACCCTGCACCATAACAGGGGGTTTGAAATTTTGACTTGTCTACTTAAAGATCACCAAAATCTGATAACAAGGTCAATTAAGTCCCTGGGTGGGATTGAACCACCAACTTTTTGGTTAATAGCCTTACACACTAACTGATTGCGCCACAGTGACACTTTGCAAAAGTACTTACTGACAAAGGCTAATAAGCATTCATCTAGAACGATTCCTAGAAACATTTTAAAAAGTCAATAATGTGGAGAGTTTTTGTAAGATGTTTCTTCCATCAACCAATGAAGAAACACATTGGTACTTTCCCATGATGAGTGAGTGCTTCAGGATCTCTTGCACTTACATGTGCAGCAGAGTACTGTAATGGAAGCATGCTGGGTCCATAACCCAGAGGTAGGCAGATTGAAACTGTCCTCTGCTATATGCATTTTTTTTTGTTAATTAAAGTAATCCAAAACTGGGATTGATATTTTTGCTCTTTTATTTTTACTTAAAGTACATTAACTTTTACCATTTTAATTTGTTTTAATAGTATATTGACAGTATTGTTTTCTTTCAAAAATCCAATTAATTTTCTTTACCCGATTATTAAAATGGTAATTGACAAAAGCAAACTACATTGTCACCAGAAGAGCAATACAAAATGTACAAGTGATATATTAAAATCATCTTCCAGCTTGAATTTCAATGATGCATTGGGGCAACGATTTTGTGAGAAACATCTTCACCCTTAAATAAAGATTTTCTTAATTCCTTACCTGTGTGCTAATTAGATATCACCTTGTTTTCACATTAAACAGACTTCCACATGAGAAAGTAGCAAGGATGCAGTGGCATTAATGTTTCCTGGTGTCAACCTGTATTATTTCAGTAGATATTAAAATGAGGATGCATCTTGCTGCCTTTCCAATGAAGCAAGTTTAATTTAGTAATAGGTGAAAAACCATCCCTACAAAGATGTTAATCAGATACTTGGCTTTGTGGACACTTTTCAGAGAACAAATTTGTTAGCATAAAAATAAAGCCAGAAAATTAAGAGCTGTTTAATCACTCAATTGGATTTTTTTGCCAGCATATTTCTTTTTCTCTGCAACCCACTGCTAAATTGTGCTTCCTAGCTGTTTTTATAAAATCACTGAATCAAATCTAACTCTGATTACATCAGAGAAGGCCAGGTACCCTACACCATAACAGGGGTTTTCGAAATTTTGACTTGTCTACTTAAAGATCAACAAAATCTGATAACAAGGTCAATTACGTCCCTGGGTGGGATTGAACCACCAACCTTTTGGTTAATAGCCGTACACACTAACTGATTGCGCCACAGCGACACTTTGCAAAAGTACTTACTGACAAAGGCTAATAAGCATTCATCTAGAACGTTTCCTATAAAAACTTTAAATAGTCAATAATCTGGAGAGTTTTTGTAAGATGTTTCTTCCATCAACCAATGAAGAAACACATTGGTACTTTCCCATGAGGAGTGAGTGCTTCAGGATCTCTTGCACTTACATGTGCAGCAGAGTACTGTAATGGAAGCATGCTGGGTCCATAACCCAGAGGTAGGCAGATTGAAACTATCCTCTGCTATATGCATTTTTTTTGTTAATTAAAGTAATCCAAAACTGGGATTGATATTTGTGCTCTTTTATTTTTACTTAAAGTACAATAACTTTTACCATTTTAATTTGTTTTAATAGTATATTGACAGTATTGTTTTCTTTCAAAAATCCAATTAATTTTCTTTACCCGATTATTAAAATGGTAATTGACAAAAACAAACTACATTGTCACCAGAAGAGCAATACAAAATGTACAAGTGATATATTAAAATCATCTTTCCAGCTTGAATTTCAATGATGCATTGGGGCAACGATTTTGTGAGAAACATCTTCACCCTTAAATAAAGATTTTCTTAATTCCTTACCTGTGTGCTAATTAGATATCACCTTGTTTTCACATTAAACAGACTTCCACATGAGAAAACAGCAAAGATGCAGTGGCGTTAATGTTTCCTGGTGTCAACCTGTATTATTTCCGTAGATATTGAAATGAGGATGCATCTTGCTGCCTTTCCAATGAAGCAAGTTTAATTTAGTAATAGGTGAAAAACCATCCCTACAAAGATGTTAATCAGATACTTGGCTTTGTGGACACTTTTCAGAGAACAAATTAGTTAGCATAAAAATAAAGCCAGAAAATGAAGAGCTGTTTAATCACTCAATTGGATTTTTCTGCCAGCATATTTCTTTTTCTCTGCAACCCACTGCTAAATTGTGCTTCCTAGCTGTTTTTTTTATAAAATCACTTAATCAAATCTAACTCTGATTACATCAGAGAAGGCCAGGTACCCTACACCATAAGAGGGGGTTTGAAATTTTGACTTGTCTACTTAAAGATCACCAAAATCTGATAACAAGGTCAATTACATCCCTGGGTGGGATTGAACCACCAACCCTTTGATTAATAACCAAACACACTAACCAATTGCGCCACAGAGACACTTTGCAAACTTACATACTGACAAAGGCTAATAAGCATTCATCTAGAACGTTTCCTAGAAAAACTTTAAAAAGTCAATAATCTGGAGAGTTTTTGTAAGATGTTTCTTCCATCAACCAATGAAGAAACACATTGGAACTTTCCCATGATAAGTGAGTGCTTCAGGACCTCTTGCACTTACATGTGCAGCAGAGTACTGTAATGGAAGCATGCTGGGTCCATAACCCAGAGGTAGGCAGATTGAAACTATCCTCTGCTATATGCATTTTTTTTTGTTAATTAAAGTAATCCAAAACTGGGATTGATATTTTTGCTCTTTTATTTTTACTTAAAGTACAATAACTTTTACCATTTTAATTTGTTTTAATAGTATATTGACAGTATTGTTTTCTTTCAAAAATCCAATTAATTTTCTTTACCCGATTATTAAAATGGTAATTGACAAAAACAAACTACATTGTCACCAGAAGAGCAATACAAAATGTACAAGTGATATATTAAAATCATCTTTCCAGCTTGAATTTCAATGATGCATTGGGGCAACGATTTTGTGAGAAACATCTTCACCCTTTAATAAAGATTTTCTTAATTCCTTACCTGTGTGCTAATTAGATATCACCTTGTTTTCACATTAAACAGACTTCCACATGAGAAAGCAGCAAGGATGCAGTGGCGTTAATGTTTCCTGGTGTCAACCTGTATTATTTCAGTAGATATTGAAATGAGGATGCATCTTGCTGCCTTTCCAATGAAGCAAGTTTAATTTAGTAATAGGTGAAAAACCATCCAAGAGCTGTTTAATCACTCAATTGGATTTTTTTGCCAGCATATTTCTTTTTCTCTGCAACCCACTGCTAAATTGTGCTTCCTAGCTGTTTTTATAAAATCACTGAATCAAATCTAACTCTGATTACATCAGAGAAGTCTAAATACCTAACACCATAACAGGGGGTTTGAAATTTTGACTTGTCTACTTAAAGATCACCAAAATCTGATAACAAAGTCAATTACATCCCTGGGTGGGATTGAACCACCAACCTTTTGGTTAATAGCCATACACACTAACTGATTGCGCCACAGCGACACTTTGCAAAATTACATACTGACAAAGGCTAATAAACAATCATCTAGAACGTTTCCTAGAAAAACTTTAAAAAGTCAATAATCTGGAGTGTTTTTGTAAGATGTTTCTGCCATCAACCAATGAAGAAACACATTGGTACTTTCCCATGATGAGTGAGTGCTTCAGGATCTCTTGCACTTACATGTGCAGCAGAGTACTGCAATGGAAGCATGCTGGGCCCATAACCCAGAGGTAGAAAGATTGAAACTATCCTCTGCTATATGCATTTTTTTTGTTAATTAAAGTAATCCAAAACTGGGATTGATATTTTTGCTCTTTTATTTTTACTTAAAGTACAATAACTTTTACCATTTTAATTTGTTTTAATAGTATATTGACAGTATTGTTTTCTTTCAAAAATTCACTTAATTTTCTTTTTTGTGTGCTAATTAGATATCACCTTGTTTTCACATTAAATAGACTTCCACATGAGAAAGCAGCAAGGATGCAGTGGCGTTAATGTTTCCTGGTGGTAGTGGGGGACTGTGTTTGTGCTTTCCTCTGGTCAGCTCTGGTAAAAGTCAGATTTCTTTGTCTCAGATCTTCCTCTAGCCTTGTTCTTCTTTCGAGAGTTCCCTTGTGCTGCCTCAGTTGGATCTCCTTCACTTGACAGGGGGGTACCCGAGCAGCGACCCTCCCCAGCACTAGCCCAACTCCTACTTACCTGCCAGGTGAGATACTATGATCATGAAGGTGCTTCTCCCAGGGAAAGGCTCACCCATTGCACTCTGGGTGTGCTGCTCCTGCGATTTCCCCAAATGTGGGAAACTTGACTGCATAATTTGTGTTTCCCCTGGTCGGCTCTCGTATAATTCAGATCTCTTTGTCTCAGGTCTCTCTCCAGCCTAGTTTGCTGTCTGTTTCCACTTCTCTTTTCTTAAACCGCTCCCTTCTATGCCCTTGCGCACCTTAATTAAATCTAACTCTGATTACGTCAGAGAAGGCTAGGTACCCTACACCATAAGAGGGGGTTTGAAATTTTGACTTGTCTACTTAAAGATCACCAAAATCTGATCACAAGGTCAATTACATCACTGGGTGGGAACCTTTTGGTTAATAGCCTATGTAAGTGCAAGAGATCCTGAAGCACTCACTCATCATGGGAATGTACCAATGTGTTTCTTACAAAAATTCTCCAGATTATTGACTTTTTAAAGTTTTTCTAGGAAACGTTCTAGATGAATGCTTATTAGCCTTTGTCAGTATGTACTTTCGCAAAGTGTTGCTGTGGCGCAATCAGTTAGTGTGTATGGCTATTAACCTAAAGGTTGGTGATTCAATCCCACCCAGGGACGTAATAGACCTTGTTATCAGATTTTGGTGATCTTTAAGTAGACAAGTCAAAATTTCAAACCCCCTCTTATGGTGTAGGGTACCCGGCCTTCTCTGATGTAATCAGAATTAGATTTGATTAAGTGATTTTATAAAAAACAGCTAGGAAGCACAATTTAGCAGTGGGTTGCAGAGAAAAAAAATTATGCTGGCAGAAAAGTCCAATTGAGTGATTAAACAGCTCTTCATTTTCTGATTTTATGTTTATGCTAACAAATTTGCTCTCTGAAAAGTGTCCACAAAGCCAAGTCTCTGATTAACACCTTTGTAGGAATGGTTTTTCACCTATTACTGAATTAAACTTGCTTCATTGGAAAGGCAGCAAGATGCATCCTCATTTCAATGTCTACTGAAATAATACAGGTTGACACCAGGAAACATAAACGTCACTGCATCCTTGCTGCTTCCTCATGGGGAAGTCTGTTTAATGTGAAAACAAGGTGATATCTAATCAGCACACAGGTAAGGAATTAAGAAAATCTTTCTTTATGGGTGAAGATGTTTCTCACAAAATTGTTGCACCAAGGCATCATTGAAATTCAAGCTGGAAAGATGATTTTAATATATCACTTGTACATTTTGTACTGCTCTTCTGGTGACAATGTAGATTGTTTTTGTCAATTACCATTTTAATAATCGGGTAAAGAAAATTAGTTGGATTTTTGAAAGAAAACAATACTGTCAATATACTATTAAAACAAATTAAAATGGTAAAAGTTATTGTACTTTAAGTAAAAATAAAAGAGCAAAAATATCAATCCCAGTTTTGGATTACTTTAATTAACAAAAACAATGCATATAGCAGAGGATAGTTTCAATCTGCCTACCTCTGGGTTATGGACCCAGCATGCTTCCATTACAGTACTCTGCTGCACATGTAAGTGCAAGAGATCCTGAAGCACTCACTCATTATAGGAAAGTACCAATGTGTTTCTTCATTGGTTGATGGAAGAAACATCTTACAAAAACTCTCCACATTATTGACTTTTTAAAATGTTTCTAGGAAACGTTCTAGATGAATGCTTATTAGCCTTTGTCAGTATGTACTTTTGAAAAGTGTCGCTGTGGCGCAATCAGTTAGTGTATAAGGCTATTAACCAAAAGGTTGGTGGTTCAATCCCACCCAGGGACGTAATTGACCTTGTTATCAGATTTTGGTGATCTTTAAGTAGACAAGTCAAAATTTCAAACCCCCTCTTATGGTGTAGGGTACCTGGCCTTCTCTGATGTAATCAGAGTTAGATTTGATTAAGTGATTTTATAAAAAAACAGCTAGGAAGCACAATTTAGCAGTGGGTTGCAGAGAAAAAGAAAAATGCTGGCAGAAAAATCCAATTGAGTGATTAAACAGCTCTTCATTTTCTGGCTTTATTTTTATGCTAACAAATTTGTTCTCTGAAAAGTGTCCACAAAGCCAAGTCTCTGATTAACACCTTTGTAGGCATGGTTTTTAACCTATTACTAAATTAAACTTGCTTCATTGGAAAGGCAGCAAGATGCATCCTCATTTCAATGTCTACTGAAATAATACAGGTTGACACCAGGAAACATTAACGCCACTGCATCCTTGCTGCTTTCTCATGTGGAAGTCTGTTTAATGTGAAAACAAGGTGATATCTAATTAGCACACAGGTAGGGAATTAAGAAAATCTTTATTTAAGGGTGAAGATGTTTCTCACAAAATCGTTACCTCAATGCATCATTGAAATTCAAGCTGAAAAGATGATTTTAATATATCACTTGTACATTTTGTATTGCTCTTCTGGTGACAATGTAGTTTGTTTTTGTCAATTACCATTTTAATAATAGGGTAAAGAAAATTAAGTGGATTTTTGAAAGAAAACAATACTGTCAATATACTATTAAAACAAATTAAAACGGTAAAAGTTATTGTACTTTAAGTAAAAATAAAAGAGCCAAAATATCAATCCCAGTTTTGGATTACTTTAATTAACAAAAAAAATGCATATAGCAGAGGACAGTTGCAATCTGCCTACCTCTGGGTTATAGGCCCAGCATGCTTCCATTGTAGTCCTTTGCTGCACATGTAAGTGCAAGAGATCCTGAAGCACTCACTCATCATGGGAAAGTACCAATGTGTTTCTTCATTGGTTGATGGAAGGAACATCTTACAAAAACTCTCCAGATTATTGACTTTTTAAAGTTTTTCTAGGAAACGTTCTAGATGAATGCTTATTAACCTTTGTCAGTATGTACTTTCGCAAAGTGTCTCTGAGGCGCAAACAGTTAGCGTGTTCAGTTGTTAACCAAAAGGTTGGTGGTTCAATCCCACCTAGGGACGTAATTGACCTCGTTATCAGATTTTGGTGATCTTTAAGTAGACAAGTAAAAATTTCAAACCACCTCTTATGGTGTAGGGTACCTGGCCTTCTCTGATGTAATCAGAGTTAGATTTGATTAAGTGATTTTATAAAAAAAACAGCCACGAAGCACAATTTAGCAGTGGGTTGCAGAGAAAAAGAAATATGCTGGCAGAAAAATCCAATTGAGTGATTAAACAGCTCTTCATTTTCTGGCTTTATTTTTATGCTAACAAATTTGTGCTCTGAAAAGTGTCCACAAAGCCAAGTATCTGATTAACACCTTTGTAGGGATGGTTTTTCACCTATTATTAAATTAAACTTGCTTCATTGGAAAGGCAGCAAGTGATGTCATCCAAGCAGTGGGTCAAAGTTGGCTTCAAACCTCGTCTGCTTATGAAAAGAGAAAAGGGGTATGCAGGGCATGGCGGCCTTTTGCGGTGCTTGGATGACCCCTAGTTCGCATTAAATAATGCAGTCGAGTTTCCCACATTTGGGGAAATCACAGGGGTCAGCATACCCAGAATGCAATGAATGAACCGCACCCTGGGAGAACAGTCTTCATGACCATGGTATCTCCTATGCAAAATAAGTATGATTTGGGATAGGGCTGGGGAGGGCCGCTGCTCAGGCACATCTCTGTCAAGTAAAGGAGATTCAACTGAGGCAGCACAAGGGAACTCTCATCTGGGGACAACAACTGCAGGGAGAACACATATTTTCAGATGAACATGGGAGGGCAGAAGGCTGCCTAATACTGAAGCACCCCCAAACAACAAACCAAATGCAACAACTAGTGCAAGCATTCCTGGGGGAAGGCCTGCAGCAGATGGATTTGCATATGGCGATGTCATCCAAGCAGTGGGTCAAAGTTGGCTTCAACCCTCGTCTGCATATGAAAAGAGAAAAGGGGCGTGCAGGGCATGGCGGCCTTTTGCGGCACTTGGATGACCCCTAGTTCGCATTAAACACCTCCACCCTCCGTCGGTGTGGGGCTCATGTTGGCTATGCCCCAGCCCCTGAAGCATTCAAGCTGATTTCTTGCAGCAGCTGGGCACTGTAACAGCTCCAGAGCTGCTCTGTAAGGCAAGTAAAAGGGTGTGGGCCCTGCAGCACTACCTGTAGTTCGCATTGTGCGAGACCCCTAGTTCGCATTAAACACCCCCACCCTCCTTCGGTGTGGGGCTCATGTTGGCCATGCCCCAGCCCCTGAAGCATTCACGCTGATTTCTTGCAGCAGCTGGGCACTGTAACAGCTCAAGAGCTGCTCTGTAAGGCAAGTAAAAGGGTGTGGGCCCTGCAGCACTACCTGTAGTTTGCATTGTGCATTGGAAGGCACAAAGTAAGCAGACAGGAGGAGAAGTCAGGATAGTGCACAAGGGTATAGACGGGAGGGGCTCAAGAAAAAAGAAGTGGAAACAGACAGCAAACTAGGCTTCCAATGCACAATGCAAACTACAGGTAGTGCTGCAGGGCCCACACCCTTTTACTTGCCTTACAGAGCAGCTCTGGAGCTGTTTAATCACTCAATTGGATTTTTCTGCCAGCATAATTTTTCTCTTACGTCCCAGAGGATGCTGGGGACTCCGTAAGGACCATGGGGGATAGACGGGCTCCGCAGGAGACATGGGCACTTAAAGAAAGACTTTAGATCTGGGTGTGCACTGGCTCCTCCCTCTATGCCCCTCCTCCAGACCTCAGTTTACTACTGTGCCCAGAGGAGACTGGGTGCTTTTCAGGGAGCTCTCCTGAGTTTCCTGACAGAAAGTATATTTGTTAGATTTTTTTATTTTCAGGGAGCCTGCTGGCAACAGACTCCCTGCATCGAGGGGCGGAGGGGAGAGATGCACACCTACTTCTGTGAGTTGATAGGCTCTGCTTCTTAGGCTACTGTACAGCATTAGCTCCAGAGGGATCGGTACGCAGGTCTCACCCTCGCCGTCCGTCCCAGAGCCGCGCCGCCGTCCCCCTCGCAGAGCCGGAAGATAGAAGCCGGGTGAGTATGAGAAGAAAAGAAGACTTCAGAGGCGGCGGAAGACTTCATGATCTTCACTGAGGTAACGCACAGCAGTAAAGCTGTGCTCAATTGCTCCCATACACCTCACACACGGCAGTCAGTGTAAGGGTGAAGGGCTCAGGGGGGACGCCCTGGGCAGCAATATAGACCTCTCTTTGGCAAAATAAATATATATGCAGCTAGGCACTGTATATATATATATAAGAGCCCCCGCCATTTTTTTACTATATTTGAGCGGGACAGAAGCCCGTCGCTGAGGGGGTGGGGCTTCTCCCTCAGCACTCACCATTTTCTCCACAGCACCGCTGAGGGGAAGCTCCACGGACTCTCCCCTGCTTATACCACGGTAGAAAGAGGGTCTTAAAGAAGAGGGGGGCACATAATTAGGCGCATATATATATGGAAATACAGCGCTACTGGGTAAACATAAAATTATTGTGTTTTTTTCCTGGGTCATATAGCGCTGGGGTGTGTGCTGGCATACTCTCTCTCTCTGTCTCTCCAAAGGGCCTTGTTGGGGAACTGTCCTCAGATAAGAGGATTCCCTGAGTGTATGGTGTGTCGGTACACGTGTGTCGACATGTCTGAGGTAGAAGGCTCTCCTAGAGAGGAGCAGGAGCAAATTAATGTGGTGTCTCCATCGACAACGCCGACACCTGACTGAATGGATATGTGAAATGTTTTAAGTGCTAATGTAAACTTATTACACAAGAGATTAGACAAAGCTGAAGCTAGGGAACAGTCAGGGAGTCAACCCATGCCTGTCCCTATGTCGCAGGGACCTTCGGGGTCTCAAAAGCGCCCACTATCCCAAATAGTTGACACAGATACCGACACGGATTCTGACTCCAGTGTCGACTACGATGATGCAAAGTTACAGCCAAAATTGGCTAAATGTATTCGATATATGATTATTGCAATAAAAGATGTTTTGCACATCACAGAGTCCCCTGTCCCTGACACGAGGGTACACATGTATAAGGGAAAGAAACCTGAGATAACCTTTCCCCCCTCACATGAGTTGAACGAATTATGTGAAAAAGCTTGAGAATCTCCAGACAAAAAGCTGCAGATTCCCAAAAGGATTCTTATGGCGTATCCTTTCCCGCCAATGGACAGGATACGGTGGGAATCCTCCCCTAGGGTGGATAAAGCATTGACACGCTTATCCAAAAAGGTAGCGCTGCCATCCCAGGATACGGCTACCATCAGGGACCATGCTGACCGCAAGCAGGAGGTTACCCTAAAGTCCATTTACACACATTCTGGTACCTTACTCAGACCGGCAATTGCGTCGGCCGGGGTTGTAGCGCGGTGGCAGCATGGACAGATACCTTATCAGCAGAGATTGAGACCCTAGATAAGGATGCTATGTTATTGACCATAGGGCATATAAAAGATGCTGTCCTATATATGAGAGATGCTCAAAGTGACATTAGTCTACTGGGTTCTAGAATAAACGCTATGTCGATTTCTGATAGACGAGTCCTATGGACCCGGCAATGGACAGGTGATGCCGACTCAAAAAGGCATATGGAGGTTTTACCTTACAGGGGTGAGGAATTGTTTGGGGAAGGTCTCTCGGACCTAGTCTCCACAGCTACAGCTGGTAAATCAAATTTTTTGCCTTATATTCCCTCACAGCCTAAGAAAGCACCACATTATCAAATGCAGTCCTTTCGATCACAGAGAAACAAGAAAGTACGAGGTGTGTCCTTTCTTGCCAGAGGTAAGGGCAGAGGGAAGAAGCTGCACAACACAGCTAGTTCCCAGGAACAGAAGTCCTCCCCGGCCTCTACAAAATCCACCGCATGACGCTGGGGCTCCGCTAAAGGAGTCCGCCCAGTTGGGGGCACGTCTTCGAGTTTTCAGCCACATCTGGGTTCATTCGCAGGTGGATCCCTAGGCAATAGAAATTGTTTCTCAGGGTTACAAGCTTAAATTCGAAGAGGTGCCTCCTCGCCGGTTTTTCAAATCGGCCCTACCATCTTCTCCCCAGGAAAGGGAGATAGTGTTAAATGCAATTCACAAATTGTATCTTCAACAGGTGGTGGTCAAGGTTCCCCTGCTTCAACAAGGAAAGGGAAATTATTCGACCCTGTTTGTAGTCCCAAAACCGGACGGTTTGGTCAGACCCATATTAAATTTAAAATCCCTGAACCTATACTTGAAAAGGTTCAAGTTCAAGATGGAATCGCTAAGAGCGGTCATCGCCAGCCTAGAAGGGGGGGATTTTATGATATCTCTGGACATAAAGGATGCATACCTTCATGTACTCATTTATCCACCTCATCAGGCGTACCTAAGATTTGCGGTACAGTATTGTCATTACCAATTTCAGACGTTGCCGTTTGGTCTCTCCAGAATTTTCTCCGAGAATTTTCACCAAGGTAATGACGGAAATTATGGTGCTCCTGCGAAAGCAAGGTGTCACAATTATCCCGTACTTGAACGATCTCCTCATAAAAGCGAGATCAAGAGAGCAGTTGCTGAACAGCGTATAACTTTCACTGAAGGTGTTACAGCAACACGGCTGGATTCTCAATATCCCGAAGTCGCAGTTGGTTCCTACGACTCGTCTGACTTTGCTTGGGCATTATTCTGGATACGGACCAGAAAAGGGTTTATCTTCCGATAGAAAAGGCCCAGGAACTCATGACTCTGGTCAGGAACCTATTGAAACCAAAACAGGTGTCAGTGCATCACTGCACTCGAGTCCTGGGAATGATGGTGGCATCATACGAGGCCATTCCCTTCGGCAGGTTCCATGCGAGGATCTTGCAATGGGACCTACTGGACAAGTGGTCCGGGTCACATCTACAGATTCATCAGTTGATCACCCTGTCCCCCAGGGCCAGGGTATCTCTAATGTGGTGGCTGCAGAGTGCTCACCTTCCAGAGGGCCGCAGGTTCGGCATTCAGGACTGGATCCTGGTGACCACGAACGCGAGCCTCCGAGGTTGGGGAGCAGCCACACAGGGAAGAAATTTCCAAGGTCTTTGGTCAAGTCAGGAGACTTGTCTTCACATCAACATCCTGGAGCAAAGGGCCATATACAACGCCCTATGTCAAGCGGAGACCTTACTTCGCGACCAACCAGTTCTGATCCAGTCAGACAACGTCACCGCAGTAGTTCATGTAAACCGCCAAGGCGGCACAAGGAGCAGAGTGGCGATGGCGGAAGCCACCAGAATTCTTCGCTGGGCGGAGAATCATGTAAGCTGTCAAAGTCAGAAAAATATCACGATGCACACTGCCATATTTGCACCTCATATGTGTCCCTGCTGCGCATGCGTGCGCTCTCCCGTGCGTGCGCATACTCGCTGTTGCGGGCACCCGCAGGCGCACGGTATGCGCATTTACGGTAGAGATTGTGTGCGTCTAGCGGGCGACTCTTTCGTTACATATTTTCACCATATAATGCATTTTGTAGATTATGGTCCCTTTGATAGATTCTGAAAGTTTAGTTAATGTAGTATGTTCCTGGACAGAGAGATCCCTCATTGTTTGATACGAAGGGTCAGACAGGAGTAATACAGTGGTGTTTAGTATCCATCGGAAGAGTATTTAATTAGCAATATTCCGGTGTTGGTTTGAAGCGGATCAATCGCTCGTGCGAATAGTTATGGACATAAGAAGTTTATGAACATTTACTGTATTTGCACTTACTTATCCATGCGGCGGGAAACCCAGTTTCCCTCCCACCTGAGCTGTTGGAAATAGTCACAGCCCACCTGTATGAATCAACCTATGACCTTTTGTTATAATGCGAAGACGAATTCCTGTGTCCAATGAACAATGAGATTGTAGGGACCATTGAATTGTATTGTGTGTGGGGCATAAATAGACAGGCCGATCACATCCAGCACTCACTCTTCATCGGTTATCATTGCTGAAAATCGGGAGCTGGATGTCCAGAGGCGCATGCGATCGTTTCCTTTGTGCGTAAGTTTTCTCCGTAATCATATTGTCTTTTCTTGTTATTATGGGCCATATCTTTCTCTCTCTCTCTTCTCTTTCTCTCATTTTCTCTTAAACGTACTTGTATTGTATTTACTGTGTAGTTACCTGGTTAGTTAGTCTATGTTATATTGTAGTGTATGACTTGTATTGTATTAATTCTTTTGCAAGTATAACATTCATAATATATATATTAGGCGTTGGACCCTAAGCACGGTATTTGTGTATTTCTTATAGTGTTAAGTATTCTCAGAGCGTCGGTGACGCTCGAACAGCTTTTGAGTTAATAAGGTTATACAGTGTTGCATTTACACCCTATCTCTACACTAAGGTTTTACAGCAAATTACATTGTTTGTGGTTTAGACATAAAGGTTTAACATTGTGAGCGTCGGCGCCGCTCGTGATCTCCTCGTGGTCTCGAGCGTCCGCTACGCTGATAGCGTAGCATTACGGTAGTCGCTCACCTATAAGTGTGCCCGATACCAACAGCGTATTCTCGTGAGCGTCTGTATCGCTCGAGCAGCCCGCTCCCGATACAGCGTCCGTTACGCTATAGCGAACCATTACGTTAGTCAGCAGCCAATAGCGTGCCTGCCTGTGATCTCTTGGCCGTGAGCGAACGTGACGCTTGAGCGTCTCGACCACGGCTAAGCGATTGTTACGCAACGAGCGTACCCTTACGGTACTCCATACGCAAATAGCGTACAGTGTTCTTAGACCTCACAAAGGGTTTTAAATAAGATAAATATTTAGCTTTATCAATTGGCGGCTCGTCCTGTCCTTCACATATCTCTGCTAGGTAATTTCAGCAGACATTATCCATCAGCAAAGGGCGGGAGATCATTTTCTTCGCAGTGCTGACGGGATAAGCGTCTGTTTCGCTTAGTAAAGGGTGCTGAAGGAATCCGGGAACCGGAGGTAAGAACAACACACTAGTGTCTTTTAAAACTGTTTATTTCTATCTTGCGTACGCACACACGCATATCTGCATTTCTTTTTCATTCATGTATTTTCATATATCACTCTCCTGTTTGCCATTTTATAATTGATAAAACGTGCTAAGAGAGATTTGTCGCTATTTCATAGTTAAAGTGTAAAAGTAATGCGTTAAGGGATAAAGTGTAAAGCACACACGCAGCTCTACCTAAAGGTAAAAGGAGAGATTGGTGTGTTGCACGGTAGACGATCGAGGATCATCTACATTGATAAAACGTGTTAGTTGTGTTACGGTGGACATTGGTTTTGTATACACGTGTCTCTAACAAAAGGCTGAGACTCGCGTACGCAAAGGCCGACGCACGCAGCGTAAATTACGCAACGGAGCGTCTGGGTACGCCCACGTAACTCAAATCACACGATAGTGTTGATTTTTAAATAGCACAATAAGCGATAAATAGCGCAATAAGCGATAAATAGCGCAACAGGCGATAAATAGCGCAACAAGCGATAAATAGCGCAACAGGCGATAAATAGCGCAAATCTATTTTAAATCCGAAATTTAAATTAACAGATCCTTCTCCAAATTTACAACACATCTGGTCTAAAGAAAAATTTCTGCGCAGAAATAGAAACAAAAGTGTGTATGTGGTGAGTGAGTGTTTGTTTTTACAATTTTGGGGATTGAACCACAGAAATCATCGAGTTCTCGTGAAGTACATACGTGTAAGTGACATACGTGGTGGCTAGGGAGGCATCTCTGGTTAAACATAAAATTTGAGCATTAGAGTGTAGCAGACCAGGAGGTCATACTGTAACAGACCAGGAGGTCAGACCAGGAGGTCGCATAACAGACCAGGAGGTCCAAGTACAGCAGACAAGGAAGTCCGCTATAGAGACAAGGCACAACACCAAGAAGGGTTGGTGCGACACCCATATAGGCCATAAAAAGCTCAGGCTGAAGGAATTCGCAGCTGCTGAATGTCGATTCCACTGGTCGCTCCGTACATAAGATTAGTTGCTTATGTGCTGAACGATTGTACCGCACGTAATTGTGTGCATTAAGTTAGTCTGACCAGTACCATTTGTGTACAAACCCGGTCATAAAACTATTTGTATATTCTGACGTGATTTGTGTAATTTTTTATTTTCTGAAGGGAAGTTCGCTGGTCACTCAGGAATTGTCCAACAACCAATAGTTACTGGAAAGAGTAAGTGTTCTTCGGATATCTCTCGCATGTTCCAGTAAATAGAGGTTCATAGGGGCCCTGGGTCGAGTACGCCAGCACTATATCAGTGTGTGGGCGTATTGGTCGGCGTGGACGAGTGAGTGAGGTGCTCGGTAAACTTCACCGTCAACCTATCTTTTAATATTTTGGTTTTTTGTAAGGGTTCGCTGAAGACCCTGAGATAAAGGTCAGAGGTAGAGCAAGCAACACCTGCAAATTATGGGGGCCAGCTGTTCAGGAAGGGGGCGATCAACCTCGGTTCGGGTTGATTCAGTAAACCGACAAGTCGGGTCGGCAAGGTATGTAATGTGTGAAAAATATGGTTTACATACAGAAATTTTATGTGATGAATGGGAGAGAATGACAGTACATGACGGGGAGAAATTCCCAAGAGTAGGTAGCTTCAGCCCAGAAGTGTTAATGAATTTAAGGAGGAGGATATGTCTCATTAAATCAACAAAGAGACGAATCCAACATTATGATTATTTGCAGCTATGGCAACAGGAGGGTGAAATACAGAGAGGATTGGCTCTGGCGGCGGGATCTGGCCCTATCAGGAAACTGATAGCCATGGCCCCGCCGCCACCATACATATCAGGAGAGAAATTGGTTGCGGAGAATGACGCATCAGGGGGTAACAAACAGGCACTTAGCAACTGTATAAATGTTAAGGATAATGTTAATAAGTTAACCAATGCAAGTATTAACCCGTGCAAGTTGTACCCTGTTTTGAACTTTCCCCAGGAGTGTGATCAAGAGGACGAATCGGCAACAATATCGGCGCTCTCTCTAGCAGCCACTATATCAGAAACGACAGTAGGCACGGCCCAGCCCATAAGATTAGTAACAAAGCCCCCTAGCGGAGGGACAGGTGAGGTCGTATCAACGGGTAAGTACGGCACCTTACACTATGCTGAAACCATTTCACCACAGGCTGTAGAATCTACACAGAATGATGTTAGTAGACTTAATCCTGTTAGGGTAATAGCTGTTCCAAATGGGAAAACTGACACATCAGGAGTCACTCCTATCAGGAACATTGCCATGTATAGCCCATTTTCCAGAATGGAATTAAGGACCATAGTGTCTGAATTCCCTGACCCCAGAAAAGACTTAGTTGCTAGCCAAAAATACATCAGAGACCTAGGAAACACTTTAGAGCCCAATAACAAAGACTGGCAGATATTGCTGAGGGCATGTTTACCCTCCAATGTCGACTCAGCTCAATTTTTAGCTGACTGTGGATTGGATCTGGATGTACCTCTTACAGATGTGTACAACAAAGATAACGTAAAAAGAATAAATTTACAGTTAAAGGAGTATTTCCCAGCTGTAGCCAAATGGAATAGAATTTTTTCCATTAAACAAAAAGAGACAGAAACAGCTGCTGATTATTTTCACCGGGCATTATTAGAAATGGCAAAGTACACTGGCATAGAGGACATTAGGACCAATGCAAACCATCAAGAAGTAGCAGTATCTGTGCTAATGGATGGTTTAAAAGAAGCATTAAAGACAAGGGTACAGACCACGCAACCATGTTGGCGAGGTCTGTCAGTGGCTACTTTGAGAGAGGCTGCTATTGATCACGACCGGAATATCACCAGACACAGGGAGTCGCAAGGTGATAAGTTAATGTCAGTAAGTATACAGGCCCTGACCACAAAACAGCCTGTGTTTATATCACCAAACCCTGTGGGTAAGTCAAATGTGGTAACATGTTATTTTTGTCATAAACAGGGACACATAGCACGAGACTGTAGAGCGAAAAATTCGCAAAGATCTTACCAACCCCCTAGACAACGACACGACACACGACATTGGGAGCAAGGTCCGCAGAGACGGAGTTATGAGCCACATGCAGGAGAAACAAAAAGATACCCCCCGAACAGAGACTGGCAAACTCCTGGCAGTTCCCATTTAACCCCTTCACAAGTAGTTGCTGCCAGCGGGATTCAGGGAGGTCACCATACCCAATAGGGGTGTGGCCATACCTGTAATCTGCAGCCAGTAAAATTGATTGCAAGCCTTGGGAGTGAACCTTAAATTGCAATCAATGTAGCTGGTAAATCATTAAACTTTCTTGTAGACACAGGGGCGGCCAAATCAGTGATAAATTCGACAGTGGGCATGAGAACCACTGGTAAGACAATTCCAGCCATAGGGGTAACGGGAGTAGTCCAGCATTACCCTGTTAGCAAACCAGCCGAGATTACAGTAGGGCCTTTACATACCAAGCATTCCTTTTTGCTGGCTGCATCGGCACCGACTAATCTCCTGGGAAGAGACTTATTGTGTAAAATGGGGTGCGTCATTTATTGTACTCCTGAAGGTGTATTCTTGGACATACCTGAGAATCACGCTCAGGAAGTGCGAGACATGTTAGACTCCCCATCAAAATTAATGTCACATACCATTATGACAAATAGGACTCCATCCCAAGTAGAAGAAATGACATCCCAGATACCAGAGTCACTTTGGACTAAAGATGGACAGGACACTGGATTAATGGCAAACGTAGCTCCAGTAGTTGTACAAGTAAAAGATGGTAGGATAGCTCCAAAAATCCCACAGTACCCTCTGAAGCCAGAGGTGGAGTTAGGAGTGTATCCCGTAATAGAGCGCTTGCTACAACAGGGTATTCTGGTAAGAACGTCCAGCACTGCCAATAGTCCCATCTTCCCTGTGAAAAAGAGTGGGGGGAGGGGTTACCGGCTAGTGCAGGATCTAAGGGGGATCAACAAAATAGTTGAGAGTCAGTTCCCCGTAGTGCCAAATCCAGCTGTCATCCTTATGCAAATCCCTCCCACTGCGAAATTTTTCACTGTTATTGACCTCTGCTCCGCTTTCTTTTCGGTACCTCTGCACCCTGACAGCCAATATTTGTTTGCATTCACATACAGAGGAGTCCAATACACATGGACTCGATTACCACAAGGTTTCATAGACAGTCCAAGTATATTTTCCCAGGCTTTGCATGATTGTTTACAGTCTTTCCAACCAGAGAGTGGATCAGTATTAATACAGTACGTGGATGATCTACTACTGTGTTCTGATTCATTGGAAGCATCCCTGAAGGATACGAAACAGCTCCTGTTTCATCTTTCAGACACAGGACACAAGGTTTCCAAAGACAAGTTGCAATTATGCCAAACTAAGGTAAAATATTTGGGACACTGTCTAACACAAGGACTGAGACACCTGACCACTGATAGAATTCAAGCAATTAGAGACATGACTCTGCCAAAAACCCAGCAACAGATCAGAACATTTTTAGGAATGTGTGGGTATTGCCGTAACTGGATCCCAGGGTTTTCCATTCTAGCGTTACCTCTGCAGGAGATGGTCTCCTCAAACAAACCTGATCGGATTTCGCATACAGACGAGTCCGAGATGGCATTTGAGAGACTTAAACAGTGCCTAACGCAGGCACCAGCATTAGGTATGCCAGACTATGGGAAACCCTTTGAGCTGTACGGAACAGAAAGTGCTGGTTGCACGGCAGGCGTCTTAACCCAAAAGCACGGTGATGCCAGCAGGCCAGTAGCATACTACAGCGCTCAGCTAGACACGGTAGCGCGATCCCTCCCCACATGCTTGCGAAGCGTCGCTACGATAGCATTGCTAGTAACGAAAAGCGAAGATGTAGTGCTAGGTCACAACCTCACAATTCATACACCACATGCAGTGTCAGCCTTGCTAAATTCTGCCCAAACCAGGCACGTCTCATCAGCGCGGTTTACAAGATGGGAATTGGCACTAATGGCCCCCGTAAACATCACCATAAGGAGATGCAGTGCATTAAATCCTGCAACATATCTCCCAGGTGTGCCTGGACAGGCACAAAGGGTGGAGGATGAGAGTGGTGGGGAAGGAGAATTTAACACACAGGAGGACACACATGATTGTATGGAATATTTGACCCAAAATTTTACCGCAAGGCCTGACATCAGTGACAACCCGCTGAAAAATGTAGATCTAACTTTCTACACGGACGGTAGTTGTCACAGACAGTCAGACTCGGGAGACTTGTGTACTGGATACGCAGTCGTAGATGACCAAGGCACCATAGAAGCGGAACCGCTAGGCCCACCTCACTCAGCCCAGGTTGCTGAACTGGTCGCCCTAACCAGAGCATGTGAATTGGCTAAGGGCAAATCAGCCAATATCTACACCGACTCTAGATACGCATTCGGGGTAGTCCATGATTTCGGAGCCCTATGGCGCCTCAGAAATTTCATGACGGCAGCTGGTACACCGGTAGCGCATGCAGCTCACATCAAAAGGCTTCTAACAGCGATACAGGAACCCGACAGAGTGGCTGTTATCAAGTGTAAAGCACACACATATAGCCAGGACCCAGTATCACTTGGTAACAGCCGAGCAGACGAAGCAGCTAAGTTAGCAGCTGGTACCCCCAGACAGACAGACACCACACAACTGATGGTATTTAATACCATCAACACACAGAAGTTGTGTGAAATGCAAAATTTGTGTTCCACACAGGAAAAGGCAGTCTGGAAGGCGAAGGGATATGGCCAGGAGTCCTCAGGACTCTGGACGGATGGACAAGGTAAACCGGTGGCCCCCAGAGCATATCTTCCATGTTTAGCTGAGGCAGCTCACGGGCTGACTCATCTGGGCAAGGAAGGAAAGTGCAAGTTGGTAAGAGCATATTGGTGCGCCCCAGGATTTTCATCTCATGCAAGTAAGAGAGCAATGTCATGCCTTACCTGTTTGAGAAAGAATATCGGAAAGGCAATACCAACAGAACCATCTCATATCCCACCTGCAGGCGGTCCTTTCCAGGCAATACAGATTGACTTCATTCAATTACCCCCTTGTCGAAATTTGAAATATGTACTTGTTTGTATAGATGTGTTCTCAAATTGGGTTGAAGCATTCCCGGCGGCCACAAATACCGCTATGTTTACTGCTAAGAAAATTGTGCAGGAATTTGTATGTAGATATGGTATCCCTAGAATTATCGAAAGTGATAGGGGTACCCATTTTACAGGTGATGTCTTTCAAGGAATGTGTAAGTTGATGGGAATTGATAGCAAGCTGCACACTCCATACCGTCCACAGGCGAGTGCGAAGGTGGAAAGAGTGAATAGCACTATTAAAAATAATTTGAGCAAAGTTATGGCAGAAACAGGATTGACATGGCAAGAAGCTTTACCCATTGTACTGTACAGCATCAGAACCACTCCCAGGTCCCCTCTTAATCTGTCCCCTTTTGAAATCTTGTTTGGTCGACAACCGCATGTTATGATTAACCCTCAGGATGATTTGAAGTGTAACAATGAAGTGACTGTAAAGTACCTGGTTAATATGAGTAAACAGCTAAGGAATCAAAATAATAATTTGAAGTTGGTGATTCCTGATTTACCAGATAGTAATTGTCATGACATTGAACCTGGGGAGTATGTAATGATACGAAATTTTCTACGCTCAGGTTGCCTTATTGACAGATGGGAAGGACCATACCAAGTCTTATTGACTAGCACTACAGCATTGAAAGTTGCCGAGAGAGAGACTTGGGTTCATTCGTCCCATTGTAAGAAGGTTGCTGATCCAGAGAGGTCCCGTGATAAGGAACAGACGGTAGAGGACGTTGTATCACTGGAGTGTCTGTTCCAGGAGGACTGAGGCGGCACCTGAGCATTGAAAATCACAAGATCAAAAGCAGTTGTCGATTCCCTGTTCCCTTTTATTGTTTTTCTCCAACTTCCCATCCCCTCTCCCTCAAATTATTTTCCCCCCTTCTCATTCTTCTTCGTTTCCTCCTATAAGATGGACTTGCCCCAAGAGACTGTGATCCGGATTTTCCTGTTGACCATGATGTTGACCAGAGCAGTCTGTTCCGGCGAGAGTACCATGGAGGTCGAGAGAGGTTCTGGAATGGGTTCTGATGACAGAGATGGAGGCGTAGTTTTCCGAGAACAACATAATCAACAAGCAAAGGCGAGTATCAGAAAACGATCCGATAGCATTGACAATAGAAGGAATTGTGAAGGATTGTTAGCTGAAGAAAACTGTATCTGTAGGCTCTGTGACAACGTAGTCGAGGATGGGTGCATTAAGAAATGCCAATCCAGTTTTAATATCCACATGGACCGGCATCCCTTGAGTGACTATCACTCCTTAGTGGGTAGCGTGTTAAATCAAACAGATTGTTGGGTATGCTCTCAAGTACCTCAAGGTCATAGCAAATCAGGACTAGTACCATTTCCTTTAACGATAGGGGAGGTACTTGAGCTAAGTGGTGGGAGACCGGTGGACAGGAGGTTTAATATCTCCAGTCCTCCTAGTTTGAAGCTCCACCAATATCATGTGGATAGATCCCTCATATGTTTTAACATTTCCAATCCCCGAAAGCCGGGAAATTGGGAAGTGTCATGGAGTAACCAAACCATGACCTTTTCATATAGAGCAGATAGAATGCCGACAGATACAGAGCTTATACGCCACATAGCCAGTAGAGGAAAATCTTTCCGGTATAGGTATACCCTAGGAAGTAGGATTACGAGAGTTGGAGAGGTATCACCAGGATACTGTGCACATATCGTACAAGCTGATACGTGTACTAGACAGATGGGAGAATTAGGGTTAGGAGATTTCACATGGAAAATGTGTAATATGGTTATGTCCTACTCCGTCCCATATGTTCTCCCCGATGATGCATATTTCATATGCGGGAGGAAGGCGTATAAGTGGCTTGCCCCAAACTCTGAAGGATTGTGTTATATTGGAAAAGTATTGCCTGAGGTAATGACTGTATCACATGCCAAAATGAAAGACATACACCGTGTTGCCCAAACTCCTTATACTCACACCCATTACGAGCACGTAGTTAAACGGCACCTGATAGAAAGAACAGAGCACCCGGCCTCTGACATGATCCATGAATCCACCGGGATTCAGTTTCTACTTGCGTTAGACCTCACTCGCACCGCCAGAGGAGTGTTGAATTATAAATACATATCTGCGCTCGCAAATTTGTTAGACAATATCACAGAAATGTATGATGACACGTTTAGGTATACTGGAAGAGAACTTCAAGCTTATAAAACAGAACTAGTTCAGCATAGAATGATTCTCAATTATCTCACAGCAGTAACAGGTGAATATTGTGTCACACTGGCAACGCAGTACGGCGTGAAATGCTGCACATATATAACGAATAGTACCGAGGACCCGGTCGAGGTCATAGACCAAAAGATGGACGATATTCTCCAATTGAAGTGGGAATTTCGCAGGAGACACAATCTCACCCTTGCTGCTGTGAGTAATGAGCTGACTAGTTGGGTGTCATGGTTGAACCCGCGAAATTGGTTCTCCGGTTTAGGAGAATGGGCTCAAGGAGTTATAACGGATGTAGGGAAGTTTCTCCTATGTATCTTAGGTGTTATCATAACGATTGGCTTGATATTTAGATGCGGTCAGGCTTTAACGAAGTGCAAACGAAGTACCAGGGTGATGAGTTTAAGGAGTGAGGGAATTGTAATGCGATTTCTACGGTCCGTTTCTTTCACCTGTTTTTCCGTTTTCCTCTGAGGTAAAAAGACCCACTTGGACGAGGAATTTGATGAGCCGATATACAGACAACAGATGGATTAAAGAAGAAGTTTTGACAACCTTATACACAGATTTTTGATGAACTATGCCATAGATCCCCAGTTTCCCTAGAAATTTTAAAATTACGCTAGCCCAACACTTTTGTAAATCTATGGACATTGACAAAGCTTTTTGCTCGCACCTTATGGGCAAAAGCACAAAGAAGGCTGCATTCAACAGACACCAAACAAGACCTCAATCGACGAATGTTCATTAACCTGACATAGAATACCACTGCATTTACCGTAATTATGTATTTTCTTCATCTCTACAACCTTCAGGTAATTACACACATAGTATAGGGAATACAGGCACAGATATCAGCAATCACATATTCCCCCATTCATGTATCATCAACTAAAATGTGCTCCCCATTTTTGTTACAACCAAAATCCGAAAAAAGCTCGGTAAAGTTTGACAGCCCATCCACAGACCCGTACCACGGGATAAGAAGGAATTCAAATGTATACTTCGCAATACCTCGAAGCTTGATTTAAAACACGTACGGCACGATGATACATGACCCCCCAAACATGGATTCATACACACATGCTTCTGCTATCTCACTAGGTCATACCCTTTTCCTACCTTCTCCTCTCCTCCCCTACCCAACCATGTAAATGTATTAACCCCTGACATATATTTTTCTCTTTTTGAAATGTTTTAGGAAGTGGCAGTTATTGTTGACTGCCAAAGGGTGGACTGTCAAAGTCAGAAAAATATCACGATGCACACTGCCATATTTGCACCTCATATGTGTCCCTGCTGCGCATGCGTGCGCTCTCCCGTGCGTGCGCATACTCGCTGTTGCGGGCACCCGCAGGCGCACGGTATGCACATTTACGGTAGAGATTGTGTGCGTCTAGCGGGCGACTCTTTCGTTACATATTTTCACCATATAATGCATTTTGTAGATTATGGTCCCTTTGATAGATTCTGAAAGTTTAGTTAATGTAGTATGTTCCTGGACAGAGAGATCCCTCATTGTTTGATACGAAGGGTCAGACAGGAGTAATACAGTGGTGTTTAGTATCCATCGGAAGAGTATTTAATTAGCAATATTCCGGTGTTGGTTTGAAGCGGATCAATCGCTCGTGCGAATAGTTATGGACATAAGAAGTTTATGAACATTTACTGTATTTGCACTTACTTATCCATGCGGCGGGAAACCCAGTTTCCCTCCCACCTGAGCTGTTGGAAATAGTCACAGCCCACCTGTATGAATCAACCTATGACCTTTTGTTATAATGCGAAGACGAATTCCTGTGTCCAATGAACAATGAGATTGTAGGGACCATTGAATTGTATTGTGTGTGGGGCATAAATAGACAGGCCGATCACATCCAGCACTCACTCTTCATCGGTTATCATTGCTGAAAATCGGGAGCTGGATGTCCAGAGGCGCATGCGATCGTTTCCTTTGTGCGTAAGTTTTCTCCGTAATCATATTGTCTTTTCTTGTTATTATGGGCCATATCTTTCTCTCTCTCTCTTCTCTTTCTCTCATTTTCTCTTAAACGTACTTGTATTGTATTTACTGTGTAGTTACCTGGTTAGTTAGTCTATGTTATATTGTAGTGTATGACTTGTATTGTATTAATTCTTTTGCAAGTATAACATTCATAATATATATATTAGGCGTTGGACCCTAAGCACGGTATTTGTGTATTTCTTATAGTGTTAAGTATTCTCAGAGCGTCGGTGACGCTCGAACAGCTTTTGAGTTAATAAGGTTATACAGTGTTGCATTTACACCCTATCTCTACACTAAGGTTTTACAGCAAATTACATTGTTTGTGGTTTAGACATAAAGGTTTAACATTGTGAGCGTCGGCGCCGCTCGTGATCTCCTCGTGGTCTCGAGCATCCGCTACGCTGATAGCGTAGCATTACGGTAGTCGCTCACCTATAAGTGTGCCCGATACCAACAGCGTATTCTCGTGAGCGTCTGTATCGCTCGAGCAGCCCGCTCCCGATACAGCGTCCGTTACGCTATAGCGAACCATTACGTTAGTCAGCAGCCAATAGCGTGCCTGCCTGTGATCTCTTGGCCATGAGCGAACGTGACGCTTGAGCGTCTCGACCACGGCTAAGCGATTGTTACGCAACGAGCGTACCCTTACGGTACTCCATACGCAAATAGCGTACAGTGTTCTTAGACCTCACAAAGGGTTTTAAATAAGATAAATATTTAGCTTTATCAAAGCGCACTGTCAGCAGTGTTCATTCCGGGAGTGGACAACTGGGATGCAGACTTCCTCAGCAGACACGACCTACATCCAGGAGAGTGGGGACTCCATCAGGAAGTCTTCGCACAGATTGCAAGTCGGTGGGGACTGTTCCAGATAGACATGATGGCGTCCCGCCTCAACAAAAAGCTACAGAGGTATTGCACCAGGTAAAGAGACCCTCGGGCAGTAGCTGTAGACGCCCTAGTGACACCGTGGGTGTTCCGGTCGGTCTATGTATTTCCTCCTCTACCTCTCATACCCAAGGTGTTGATAATAGTAAGAAAAAGAGGAGTAAGAACAATTCTCATTGTTCCAGATTGGCCGCGAAGGACCTGGTATCCAGATCTGCAGGAAATGCTCACAGAAGATCCGTGGCCACTTCCTCTAAGACAGGACCTGTTGCAACAGGGGCCCTGTCTGTTCCAAGACTTACCGCGGCTGCGTTTGACGGCATGGCGGTTGAACGCCGGATCCTAGCGGAAAAGGGTATTCCAGATGAGGTCATTCCTACGCTAATAAAGGCTAGGAAGGACGTGACATCTAAACATTATCACTGTATATGGCGAAAATATGTTTCTTTGTGTGAGGCCAGGAATGCTCATACGTAAGAATTCCACCTGGGCCACTTCCTTCACTTCCTACAAACTGGAGTGAATTTGGGCCTAAAATAAGGCTCTATTAAGGTTCAGATTTTGGCCTTATCCATTTTCTTTCAAAAGGAATTGGCCTCTCTTCCTGAAGTACGTACAAACTTTTGTGAAGGGAGTACTGCATATTCAGCCTCCTTTTGTACCTCCGGTGGTCCCTTGGGACCTTAACGTGGTGTTAAGGTTATGGTTTGAACCACTTAAAATGGTGGAGTTTAAATATCTCACTTGGAAGGTGGTCATGTTATTAGCCTTGGCTTCCGCTAGGTGAGTGTCGGAATTAGCAGCTTTATCACATAAAATCCCCTATCTGGTTTTCCATATGGATAGAGCGGAATTGCAGACCCGTCCTCAATTCCTGCTAAAAGTGGACTCATCCTTTCATATGAACCAACCTATTGTGGTGCCTGTGGCTACGCGTGACTTGGAGGATTCCGAGTCCCTTGATGTGGTCAGGGCTTTGAAAATTTACGTGGCCAGAACGGCTAGAGTCAGAAAAACAGAAGCACTGTTTGTCCTGTATGCAGCCAACAAGATTGGCACCCCTGCTTCAAATCAGACTATTGCTCTCTGGATCTGTAACACGATTCAGCAGGCGCATTCTATGGCGGGATTGCCGTTGCCTAATTCAGTCAAGGCCCATTCCACTAGGAAGGTGGGCTCTTCTTGGGCAGCTGCCCGAGGGGTCTCGGCACTACAGCTGTGCCGAGCTGCTACTTGGTCGGGTTCAAACACCTTTGCAAAGTTCTATAAGTTTGATACCCTGGCTGAGGAGGACCTCCTGTTTGCTCAATCGGTGCTGCAGAGTCATCCGCAGGAGCCCGTTTGGGAGCTTTGGTATAATCCCCATGGTCCTTACGGAGTCCCCAGCATCCTCTAGGACGTAAGAGAAAATAAGATTTTAAACCTACCGGTAAATCTTTTTCTCGTAGTCCGTAGAGGATGCTGGGTGCCCGTCCCAAGTGCGGACTACTTCTGCAAGACTTGTATATAGTTATTGCTTACATAAGGGTTATATGTTAGTTTTCATCGGTCTTGGACTGATGCTATGTTGTTTTCATACTGTTAACTGGGTTGTATATCACAAGTTATACGGTGTGATTGGTGTGGCTGGTATGAATCTTGACCTTGGATTAACAAAAATCATTTCCTCGTACTGTCCGTCTCCTCTGGGCACAGTTTCTCTAACTGAGGTATGGAGGAGGGGCATAGAGGGAGGAGCCAGTGCACACCCAGATCTAAAGTCTTTCTTAAAGTGCCCATGTCTGCTGCGGAGCCCGTCTATCCCCCATGGTCCTTACGGAGTCCCCATCATCCTCTACGGACTACGAGAAAAAAAATTTACCGGTAGGTTTAAAATGTTATTTTTTTCTCTGCAACCCACTGCTAAATTGTGCTTCCTAGCTGTTTTTTATAAAATCACTTAATTAAATCTAACTCTGATTACGTCAGAGAAGGCCAGGTACCCTACACCATAAGAGGGGGTTTGAAATTTTGACTTGTCTACTTAAAGATCACCAAAATCTGATCACAAGGTCAATTACATCCCTGGGTGGGATTGAACCACCAACCTTTTGGTTAATAGCCCATGTAAGTGAAAGAGATCCTGAAGCACTCACTCATCATGGGAAAGTACCAATGTGTTTCTTACAAAAATTCTCCAGATTATTGACTTTTTAAAGTTTTTCTAGGAAACGTTCTAGATAAATGCTTATTAGCCTTTGTCAGTATCTACTTTTGCAAGGTGTCTATGTGGCGCAATCGGTTAGCATGTTTGGCTATTAACCAAAAGGTTGGTGGTGCAATCCCACCCAGGGATGTAATTGACCTTGTAATCAGATTTTGGTGATCTTTAAATAGACAAGTCAAAAATTCAAACCCCCTCTTATGGTGTAGGGTACCTGGCCTTCTCTGATGTTATCAGAGTTAGATTTGATTAAGTGATTTTATAAAAAAACAGCTAGGAAGCACAATTTAGCAGTGGGTTGCAGAGAAAAAAAATTATGCTGGCAGAAAAGTCCAATTTAGTGACGAAACAGCTCTTCATTTTCTGATTTTATGTTTATGCTAACAAATTTGCTCTCTGAAAAGTGTCCACAAAGCCAAGTCTCTGATTAACACCTTTGTAGGAATGGTTTTTCACCTATTACTGAATTAAACTTGCTTCATTGGAAAGGCAGCAAGATGCATCCTCATTTCAATGTCTACTGAAATAATACAGGTTGACACCAGGAAACATAAACGTCACTGCATCCTTGCTGCTTCCTCATGGGGAAGTCTGTTTAATGTGAAAACAAGGTGATATCTAATCAGCACACAGGTAAGGAATTAAGAAAATCTTTCTTTATGGGTGAAGATGTTTCTCACAAAATTGTTGCACCAAAGCATCATTGAAATTCAAGCTGGAAAGATGATTTTAATATATCACTTGTACATTTTGTACTGCTCTTCTGTTGAGAAAGTAGTTTGTTTTTGTCCATTACCATTTTAATAATAGGGTAAAGAAAATTAAGTGGATTTTTTAAAGAAAACAATACTGTCAATATACTATTAAAACAAATTAAAATGGTAAAAGTTATTGTACTTTAAGTAAAAATAAAAGAGCCAAAATATCAATCCCAGTTTTGGATTACTTTAATTAACAAAAAACAATGCATATAGCAGAGGATAGTTTCAATCTGCCTACCTCTGGGTTATGGGCCCAGCATGCTTCCGTTGCAGTACTCTGCTGCTCATGTAAGTGCAAGAGATCCTGAAGCACTCACTCATCATGGGAAAGTACCAATGTGTTTCTTACAAAAACTCTCCAGATTATTGACTTTTTAAAGTTTTTCTAGGAAACGTTCTAGATGAATGCTTATTAGCCTTTGTCAGTATATACTTTTACGAGGTGTCTCTGTGGTGCAATCGGTTAGCATGTTTGGCTATTAACCAAAAGATTGGTGGTTCAATCCCACCCAGGGATGTAATTGACCTTGTGATCAGATTTTGGTGATCTTTAAGTAGACAAGTCAAAATTTCAAACCCCCTCTTATGGTGTAGGGTACCTGGCCTTCTCTGATGTAATCAGAGTTAGATTTGATTAAGTTATTTTATAAAAAACAGCTAGGAAGCACAATTTAGCAGTGGGTTGCAGAGAAAAAAAAATTATGCTGGCAGAAAAGTCCAATTGAGTGATTAAACAGCTCTTCATTTTCTGACTTTATTTTTATGCTAACAAATTTGCTCTCTGAAAAGTGTCCACAAAGCCAAGTCTCTTATTAACACCTTTGTAGGAATGTTTTTTCACCTATTACTGAATTAAACTTGCTACATTGGAAAGGCAGCAAGATGCATCCTCATTTCAATGTCTACTGAAATAATACAGGTTGACACCAGGAAACATAAACGTTACTGCATCCTTGCTGCTTTCTCATGTGGAAGTCTGTTTAATGTGAAAACAAGGTAATATCTAATCAGCACACAGATAAGGAATTAAGAAAATCTTTCTTTATGGGTGAAGATGTTTCTCACAAAATTGTTGTCCCAATGCATCATTGAAATTCAAGATGGAAGATGATTTTAATATATCACTTGTACATTTTGCATTGCTCTTCTGGTGACAATGTAGTTTGTTTTTGTCAATTACCATTTCAGGAATAGGGTAAAGAATATTAAGTGGATTTTTTAAAGAAAACAATGCTGATAATATACTATTAAAACAAATTAAAATGATAAAAGTTATTGTACTTTAAGTAAAAATAAAAGAGCCAAAATATCAATCCCAGTTTTTGATTACTTTAATTATAAAAAAAAAATGCACATAGCAGAGGATAGTTTCGATTAATCGACCTCTGGGTTATGGGCCCAGCATCCTTCCATTGCACTACTCTGCTGCTCATGGAAGTCCGAGAGATCCTGAAGACTAAATTGATTAAAGGCCTAAAAGTACTGGACTATAAGGAAAGACTTACTAGGCTGAATATGTATACACTAGAAAAGAGGTGCCTAAGAGGAGATATTATTAATATCTTCAAATATGTAAAGATACATAACAAAGAGTTATCAGAGGAATTATTTATTAAAAGAACACGTGGTCACTCGCTGCGACTGGAGGAAAGTTCAGAATGCAATGGAGGAAAGGGTTCTTCACTGTTAGGGCAATCAGGATGTGGAATTCCCTGCCAGGGAAGGTGGTAATGGCGGACTCTGTAATTGGATTTAAAAAAGGAATGGATACATTTCTGAATGAAAAAGCTATCCAAGGTTATAATACTTAAAATATCAACATGGTTAATCCGGGGGTAACATGAGTTATAGTAGCTAACTAGTCATAAAACATTATTCAGCAAGTATGTAGAATCATCACAACTTAAAACAGGTTGAACACGATGGGCAATTTGCCTCTATTCAACCTCAAAAACTATGTTACTATATGTTACTATATTACTGTAGTATACAGAACACCACAATGCAATGAGCAGTGATAGTGAGCACTGATGAGGATACTAGAACTGACACTGAGCAGCAAGATGCAGCACTGGACTATTAGTAATGTACTGTAGTATGCTGAGCACCACAATGCAGCACAAGACAATGAGCAGTGATACTGAGCACTGATGAGGATACTACTGAGAACTGACACTGAGCAGGAGAGACACACTACTAGTATTACTGAGCAGCAATAAGTAACCACTGATACTGAGCACTGATATTGAGATATCCACTGAGAGAACATAGCCACGTCCTCTCCGCTCTCTCTTCAATGCACGAGTAAAAATGGCGGCAACGCGCAGCTCTATATATAATATCCGAATCTCGCGAGAATCCGACAGCGGGATGATGACATTTTCCCTTGTTCAGGTTTTCCGAGTCAGGCGGGAACAACCGAGCCTGCCTCAGACCAGTGTAAACCACGTGGAGTTCGTGGGGAATTCGGTTCTCGGAGAACCGAACCCGCTCCTCTCTACCTTATACCCATCAATTTTTTTTATTTTCAATCTAAGCCCCTGCAGTTTTCTGTAAGCATCTGCTTCGCTATGATGATCAACAAGTCACAAGGGCAAACACTCAGGGCTTGAGGCATAGATCTTTGGACCAGCTGCTACAAGCATGGCAGAGGTGTCACTATCACTGGTGACACCCAGAGAGGTGGCGAGGGAGATTGTAATGCAGTGCGTGCAAATAAGCAGCGCAATGGTAAAAAGGAGGCATGATTTCATAGGTAGGGGCGTGGCCTGGTGGCCTGAATCTACATTTTGTTGCTCCGGGTGTCCCGGGGGTTGGGGGCTGCACCCGGGGACTAGTGTGTAAGCGGTGCTGGCTCCTGCACAGTGACAGGGCATGGCCACCCAGTATGACACCTCCCTTTTTTACCATGCTGTAATTGCAGTCGCACTGCAGTTCAGCGTGATCATAAACAATGGTGTAGCCTCCTGCTGGTGCAGACTGTATGTGCGCGCAGGAAGCCGCCACCATTTTTGTGATCACAGCGGCTGAATGTGATGTCATACAGCCGCTGTGACCACGCCCCCTGTGTCTCCTCCATTGCAGACCCCATTTTGAAGCCTTGCCCCCGCACTGCTCCATCCCTGACTTGGAAATGGAGTGTTGCTGACCCCACTCTCCCCCCCTGCCCCGATTGACAGGCAGAGGCGATCGCATGCAGGCACATGCGTATGCTCTTAGCAATTTTTGCAGTTGGATCGCTTATTGTGATTGCAATCCAACCTGAATCAGGCCCTATTACCTATCACAATGCGCTGCGGGCAGTACAAAATTGGGTTAATATAGGAGAAAAACCCCCAGACCTGTGCTCCTTAACTGTACCTGGTGGCTAGTGGAGCGGCTGCCCAGTAATCAGTGTCCACCCCAGTGCGCACACGGCCCACCCCCTACGGCCACGCTCCCCTTAATCAGCGGCCTCGTGATCCGGAAGGGCGGTGTGTGTGTGACTGACCTTAGGAAGAAACCGGAGCCTCCGCTGCAGTGACCCAGCAACCAGGGCACGGGAGTATACAGCGCCGCTGGGAGTGATGAAGCTGCAGTAAAGATGTCTATTAGACCTAGCCTGCTGCAGCCCTTGTAGATTCTCATAAAACAAGTTCTTCTTTTCTTGTCAAAATTAATAGCTAAGAATAGGCTGCCTGAGGCAGGCCCCTGTTAAGTGGCCTGCTACTGAAGGCACCAACTACAAACTGAGCTCCCTGTTCATGGAAGCGGGGTTATAGAGGAGGATGCGCTGAGCATCTTGGGAACAGTCAAAAGCTTTGAGCCGGTTGGTGCCTCAGATCAAGATCCTACTCTACACCCCAATGTGAATCCTTGTGGAGTCCAGTGTACCCCACAGAAGAAATTAATGTGTCACACCCATTGGCAGCAACCTTAGAATAGCTGCTGACGGGCACAATTGAGAAAGGAAGGGGGGGGGGGCATTTGAATCCAGCAAATAGATGCAATTCAAATATGTAATTTGTACCTTCCTATTTTAAAATATAATGGATGAACCTCACCCTGTGAGAACAATCTTCATGATCAAGAGATCTAATATGTAAAATAAGTATGAGTTGGGATAGGGCTGGGGAGGGCTGCTCGGGCAGCACCTCCCCCGTCAAGTTAAGGAGATTCAACTGAGGAAGCACAAGGGAACTCTCGTCTGGGGACAACAACTGCAGGGAGACCACATCTTTTCAGATGAACATGGGAGGGCGGAAGGCTGCCTAATACTGAAGCACCATCAAATATCAAACCATATCCAACAACTAGTACAAGCATTCCTGGGGGAAGGTCTGCAGCAGACGGATTTGCATACGGTGATGTCATCCAAGCAGTGGGCCAAAGTTGGCTGGAACCCTCATCTGCATATAAAAAGAGAAAAGGGGCATGCAGGGCATGGCGGCCTTTTGCAGTGCTTGGATGACCCCTAGTTCGCATTAAACACCCCCACCCTCCTTTGGTGTGGGGCTCATGTTGGCCATGCCCCATCCCCTGAAGCATTCATGCTGATTTCTTGCAGCAGCTGGGCACTGTAACAGCTCCAGAGCTGCTCTGTAAGGCAAGTAAAAGGGTGTGGGCCCTGCAGCACCACCTGTAGTTCGCATTGTGCGTTGGAAGGCACAAAGTAAGCAGACGGGAGGAGAAGTCAGGATAGTACACAAGGGCATCCTTTTCTCTTAGTCCGTAAAGGATGCTGGGGTCACATTAAGAACCATGGGGTATAGACGGGATCCGCAAGAGACATGGGCACTTTAAGACTTTCAAAGGGTGTGAACTGGCTCCTCCCTCTATGCCCCTCCTCCAGACTCCAGTTATAGGAACTGTGCCCAGGGAGACGGACATTTCGAGGAAAGGATTTATTGTTAAACTAAGGTGAGCATCTTACCAGCTCACACCTTAAGCATGCCACAGAACGTGGCATTCAACAGAACACAAGCCAACGGCATGAACAATTGCAGCAAAAAGCTGACCAGAACCGTAACACAACATGTGTATAACCACAAGTAATAACTGCAGACACAGTATGGACTGGGACGGGTGCCCAGCATCCTCTACGTACTAAGAGAAAAGGATTTACCGGTAGGTATTAAAATCCTATTTTCTCATACGACCTAGAGGATGCTGGGGTCACATTAAGAACCATGGGGTTATACCAAAGCTCTTGAACGGGTGGGAGAGTGCGTACGACTCTGCAGCACCGAATGACCCAACTTGAGGTTATCATCAGCCAAGGTATCAAACTTGTAAAACTTAGCAAAAGTGTTTACTAAATAGCTGCTCGGCAAAGTTGCAATGCTGAGACTCCCCGACCAGCTGCCCAGGATGAACCCACCTTTCTAGTAGAATGGGTCTTCACCTAATTCAGTAACGGCAATCCTGCCGTGGAATGAGCATGCTGAATCTTACCACAGATTCAGCGCATAATGGTCTGCAAGGAAGCAGGACACCCAATCCTGTTGGGAGCATACAAGACAAACAGAGCCTCTGTTTTCCTAATCTGAACCGTTCTGGTGACATAAATTTTCAAAGTTCTGACCACAGCCAGAGACTTTGACTCAACGAAGGTGTCAGTGGCCAAAGGCACCATGTGGAAAGATGAACCACCTTTGGCAGAAATTGTTGACGTGTCCTCAATTCTGCTCTATCTTCATGAAAGATCAAATAAAGGCTCTTGTGATACTGCATGGTTTGTACTGTTTTCCATGTGCTCCCAGATCTTTCAAGCAAGTAGCATGGTCAAGAAAGTTCTGTTTGAAAAGAAACAAACATTTACTGTCATTGTTATGCAAATAAACTTACATTAAAGCTAACAAGAAAGCCCACTCGTTCTGTCTTTAAACTGATAAAAGAAACCCCAATAATATGGGGCATGCAAAAATTGAGATAAAACTCAGTTTTGCTCCTCTCCACGGAAATCTTTAATAAAAGGCGAAATATTTGTTAGTTCTGAAGAGAAACCAGAGCATGACCAAGATTCCACCTGTCGCCTGAGTGCCATGCCAGCAGTTCTCATTCAGCTCAAAGTGAGCACCCAATTTGAATGAAAGAAAGCAGATTTCTCACCAGGCTTCCCCTTGCTATAAACATGGTTTGTACTCTTTTCCATGTGCTCCCAGATCTTTCAAACAATTAGTTCTGTTTGAAAAGAAACAAACATTTACTGTCATTTCTATGCAAATGAGCTTACATTAAAGAACACTCGTTCTATCTTTAAACCGATAAAATAAAACCCCAATAAGATGGGGCATGCAAAAATTGAGATAAAACTCAGTTTTGCTCCTCTCCACGGAAATCTTTAGTAAAAGGCGAAAGATTTGTTCGTTCTGAAGAGAAACCACAGCATGACCAAGATTCTACCTGTCGCCTGAGTGCCATGCCAGCAGTCCTCATTCAGCTCAAAGTGAGCACCCAATTTGAAAGAAAGAAAGCAGATTTCTCACCAGGCTTCCCCTTGCTATAAACATGGTTTGTACTCTTTTCCATGTGCTCCCAGATCTTTCAAGCAATTAGTATAGTCAAGAAAGTTCTGTTTGAAAAGAAACAAACATTTACTGTCATTTCTATGCAAATGAGCTTACATTAAAGCACACTCGTTCTATCTTTAAACTGATAAAAGAAACCCCAATAAGACGGGGCATGCAAAAATTGAGATAAAACTCAGTTTTGCTCCTCTCCACGGAAATCTTTAGTAAAAGGCGAAAGATTTGTTCGTTCTGAAGAGAAACCAGAGCATGACCAAGATTCCACCTGTTGCCTGAGTGCCATGCCAGCAGTCCTCATTCAGCTCAAAGTGAGCACCCAATTTGAAAGAAAGAAAGCAGATTTCTCTCCAGGCTTCCCCTTGCTATAAGCATGGTTTGTACTCTTTTCCATGTGCTCCCAGATCTTTCAAGCAATTAGTATGGTCAAGAAAGTTCTGCTTGAAAAGAAACAAACATTTATTGTCATTGTTATGCAAATAAACTTACATTAAAGCTAACAAGAAAGCACACTCGTTCTGTCTTTAATCCGATAAAAGAAACCCCAATAATATGGGGCATGCAAAAATTGAGATAAAACTCAGTTTTGCTCCTCTCCACGGAAATCTTTAGTAAAAGGCGAAAGATTTGTTCGTTCTGCAGAGAAACCAGAGCATGACCAAGATTCCACCTGTCGCCTGAGTGCCGTGCCAGCAGTCCTCATTCAGATCAAAGTGAGCGCCCAATTTGAAAGAAAGCAGATTTCTCACCTGTCTTCTCCTTGCTATAAGCATGGTTTGTACTGTATTCCATGTGCTCCCAGATCTTTCAAGCAAGTAGCATGGTCAAGAAAGTTCTGTTTGAAAAGAAACAAACATTTACTGTCATTTCTATGCAAATGAGCTTACATTAAAGCACACTCATTCTATCTTTAAACCGATAAAAGAAACCCCAAAAAGATGAGGCATGCAAAAATTGAGATAAAACTCGGTTTTGCTCCTCTCCACGGAAATCTTTAGTAAAAGGCGAAAGATTTGTTCGTTCTGAAGAGAAACCAGAGCATGACCAAGATTTTTATCTGAAAATATGTGTTCTCCCTGCAGTTGTTGTCCCCAGATGAGAGTTCCCTTGTGCTGCCTCAGTTGAATCTCCTTTACTTGACAGGGGGATGCTCGAGCAGCGACCCTCCCCAGCTCTAGCCCAACTCCTACTTACCTGCCAGGTGAGATACTATGATCATGAAGGTGCTTCTCCCAGGGCAAGGCTCACCCATTGCACTCTGGGTGTGCTGCTTCTGCGTTTTCCCCAAATGTGGGAAACTTGACTGCATAATTTGTGTTTCCCCTGGTCGGCTCTCGTATAATTCAGATCTCTTTGTCTCAGGTCTCTCTCCAGCCTAGTTTGCTGTCTGTTTCCACTTCTCTTTTCTTGAGCCGCTCCCTTCTATGCCCTTGCGCACTATCCTGACTTCTCCCGTCTGCTTACTTCGTGCCTTCCAACGCACAATGCAAACTACAGGTAGTGCTGCAGGGCCCACACCCTTTTACTTGCCTTACAGAGCGTCTCTGGAGCAGTTACAGTGCCCAGCTGCTGCAAGAAATCAGCTTGAATGCTTCAGGGGCTGGGGCATAGCCAACATGAGCCCCACACCGAAGGAGGGTGGAGGTGTGTAATGCGAACTAGGGGTCATCCAAGCGCCGCAAAAGGCCGCCATGCCCTGCACGCCCCTTGTCTCTTTTCATATGCAGACGAGGGTTGAAGCCAACTTTGACCCACTGTTTGGATGACATCACCATATGCAAATCCATCTACTGCAGGCCTTCCCTCAGGAATGCTTGCACTAGTTGTTGCATTTGGTTTGTTGTTTGGGGGTGCTTCAGTATTAGGCAGCCTTCTGCCCTCCCATGTTCATCTGAAAATATGTGTTCTCCCTGCAGTTGTTGTCCCCAGATGAGAGTTCCCTTGTGCTGCCTCAGTTGAATCTCCTTTACTTGACAGAGATGTGCCTGAGCAGCGGCCCTCCCCAGCCCTATCCCAAATCATACTTATTTTGCATAGGCGATACCATGGTCATGAAGATTGTTCTCCCAGGGTGAGGTTCATTCATTGCATTCTGGGTATGCTGACCCCTGTGATTTCCCCAAATGTGGGAAACTCGACTGCATTATTTGTGGTAGTGGGGGACTGTGTTTGTGCTTTCCTCTGGTCAGCTCTGGTAAAAATCAGATTTCTTTATATCAGATCTTCCTCTAGCCTTGTTCTTCTTTCGAGAGTTCCCTTGTGCTGCCTCAGTTGGATCTCTTTCACTTGAGAGGGGGGTGCCCGAGCAGCGACCCTCCCCAGCTCTAGCCCAACTCCTACTTACCTGCCAGGTGAGATACTATGATCATGAAGGTGCTTCTCCCAGGGCAAGGCTCACCCATTGCACTCTGGTTGTGCTGCCCCTGCGATTTCCCCAAATGTGGGAAACTTGACTGCATAATTTGTGTTTCCCTTGGTCATCTCTCGTATAATTCAGATCTCTTTGTCTCAGGTCTCTCTCCAGCCTAGTTTGCTGTCTGTTTCCACTTCTCTTTTCTTGAGCCGCTCCCTTCTATGCCCTTGCGCACTATCCTGACTTCTCCCGTCTGCTTACTTCGTGCCTTCCAACGCACAATGCAAACTACAGGTAGTGCTGCAGGGCCCACACCCTTTTACTTGCCTTACAGAGCAGCTCTGGAGCAGTTACAGTGCCCAGCTGCTGCAAGAAATCAGCTTGAATGCTTCAGGGGCTGGGGCATAGCCAACATGAGCCCCACACCGAAGGAGGGTGGAGGTGTGTAATGCGAACTAGGGGTCATCCAAGCGCCGCAAAAGGCCGCCATGCCCTGCACGCCCCTTTTCTCTTTTCATATGCAGACGAGGGTTGAAGCCAACTTTGACCCACTGCTTGGATGGCATCACCATATGCAAATCCATCTGCTGCAGGCCTTCCCCCAGGAATGCTTGCACTAGTTGTTGCATTTGGTTTGTTGTTTGGGGGTGCTTCAGTATTAGGCAGCCTTCTGCCCTCCCATGTTCATCTGAAAATATGTGTTCTCCCTGCAGTTGTTGTCCCCAGATGAGAGTTCCCTTGTGCTGCCTCAGTTGAATCTCCTTTACTTGAAAGAGATGTGCCTGAGCAGCGGCCCTCCCCAGCCCTATCCCAAATCATACTTATTTTGCATAGGAGAGACCATGGTCATGAAGATTATTCTCCCAGTGTGAGGTTCATTTATTGCATTCTGGGTATGCTGACCCCTGTGATTTCCCCAAATGTGGGAAACTCGACAGCATTATTTGTGGTAGTGGGGGACTGTGTTTGTGTTTTCCTCTGGTCAGCTCTGGTAAAAGTCAGATTTCTTTGTTTCAGATCTTCCTCTAGCCTTGTTCTTCTTTCGAGAATTCCCTTGTGCTGCCTCAGTTGGATCTCCTTCACTTGACAGGGGGGTACCCGAGCAGCGACCCTCCCCAGCTCTAGCCCAACTCCTACTTACCTGCCAGGTGAGATACTATGATCACGTAGGTGCTTCTCCCAGGGCAAGGCTCACCCATTGCACTCTGGGTGTGCTGCTCCTGCGATTTCCCCAAATGTGGGAAACTTGACTGCATAATTTGTGTTTCCCCTGGTCGGCTCTCGTATAATTCAGATCTCTTTGTCTCAGGTCTCTCTCCAGCCTAGTTTGCTGTCTGTTTCCACTTCTCTTTTCTTAAGTGCCTTCCAATGCACAATGCAAACTACAGGTAGTGCTGCAGGGCCCACACCCTTTTACTTGCCGTACAGAGCAGCTCTGGAGCTGTTACAGTGCCCAGCTGCTGCAAGAAATCAGCTTGAATGCTTCAGGGGCTGGGGCATAGCAAACATGAGCCCCACACCGAAGGAGGGTGGGGATGTTTAATGCGAACTAAGGGTCATCCAAGCGCCGCAAAAGGCCGCCATGCCCTGCATACCCCTTTTCTCTTTTCATATGCAGATGAGGGTTCCAGCCAACTTTGGCCCACTGCTTGGATGACATCACCGTATGCAAATCCGTCTTCTGCAGAACTTCCCCCAGGAATGCTTGTACTAGTTGTTGCATTTGGTTTGTTGTTTGGGGGTGCTTCAGTATTAGGCAGCCTTCTGCCCTCCCATGTTCATCTGAAAATATGTGTTCTCCCTGCAGTTGTTGTCCCCAGATGGGAGTTCCCTTGTGCTGCCTCAGTTGAATCTCCTTTACTTGACAGAGATGTGCCTGAGCAGCGGCCCTCCCCAGCCCTATCCCAAATCATACTTATTTTGCATAGGAGATACCATGGTCATGAAGATTGTTCTCCGAGGGTGAGGTTCATTCATTGCATTTTGGGTATGCTGACCCCTGTGATTTCCCCAAATGTGGGAAACTCGACTGCATTATTTGTGGTAGTGGGGGACTGTGTTTGTGCTTTCCTCTGGTCAGCTCTGGTAAAAATCAGATTTCTTTATATCAGATCTTCCTCTAGCCTTGTTCTTCTTTCGAGAGTTCCCTTGTGCTGCCTCAGTTGGATCTCTTTCACTTGAGAGGGGGGTGCCCGAGCAGCGACCCTCCCCAGCTCTAGCCCAACTCCTACTTACCTGCCAGGTGAGATACTATGATCATGAAGGTGCTTCTCCCAGGGTAAGGCTCACCCATTGCACTCTGGTTGTGCTGCCCCTGCGATTTCCCCAAATGTGGGAAACTTGACTGCATAATTTGTGTTTCCCTTGGTCATCTCTCGTATAATTCAGAACTCTTTGTCTCAGGTCTCTCTCCAGCCTAGTTTGCTGTCTGTTTCCACTTCTCTTTTCTTGAGCCCCTGCCTTCTATGCCCTTGTGCACTCTCCTGACTTCTCCTGTCTGCTTACTTTGTGCCTTCCAACGCACAATGCGAACTACAGGTAGTGCTGCAGGGCCCACACCCTTTTACTTGCCTTACAGAGCAGCTCTGGAGCTGTTACAGTGCCCAGCTGCTGCAAGAAATCAGCTTGAATACTTCAGGGGCTGGGGCATAGCCAACATGAGCCCCACACCGAAGGAGAATGGAGGTGTTTAATGCGAACTAGGGGTCATCCAAGCACCGCAAAAGGCCGCCATGCCCTGCATAACCCTTTTCTCTTTTCATATGCAGATGAGGGTTCCAGCCAACTTTGGCCCACTGCTTGGATGACATCACCGTATGCAAATCCGTCTTCTGCAGACCTTCTCCCAGGAATGCTTTTACTAGTTGTTGCATTTGGTTTGTTGTTTGGGGGTGCTTCAGTATTAGGCAGCCTTCTGCCCTCCCATGTTCATCTGAAAATATGTGTTCTCCCTGCAGTTGTTGTCCCCAGATGAGAGTTCCCTTGTGCTGCCTCAGTTGAATCTCCTTTACTTGACAGAGATGTGCCTGAGCAGCGGCCCTCCCCAGCCCTATCCCAAATCATACTTATTTTGCATAGGAGATACCATGGTCATGAAGATTGTTCTCCCAGGGTTAGGTTCATTCATTGCATTCTGGGTATGCTGACCCCTGTGATTTCCCCAAATGTGGGAAACTCAACTGCATTATTTGTGGTAGTGGGGGACTGTGTTTGTGCTTTCCTCTGGTCAGCTCTGGTAAAAGTCAGATTTCTTTGTCTCAGATCTTCCTCTAGCCTTGTTCTTCTTTCGAGAGTTCCCTTGTGCTGCCTCAGTTGGATCTCCTTCACTTGACAGGGGGGTGCCCGAGCAGCGACCCTCCCCAGCTCTAGCCCAACTCCTACTTACCTGCCAGGTGAGATACTATGATCATGTAGGTGCTTCTCCCAGGGCAAGGCTCACCCATTGCACTCTGGGTGTGCTGCCCCTGCGATTTCCCCAAATGTGGGAAACTTGACTGCATAATTTGTGTTTCCCCTGGTCGGCTCTCATATAATTCAGATCTCTTTGTCTCAGGTCTCTCTCCAGCCTAGTTTGCTGTCTGTTTCCACTTCTTTTTTCTTGAGCCCCTCCCTTCTATACCCTTGTGGACTCTAATGACTTCTCCTCCTGTCTGCTTACTTTGTGCCTTCCAACGCACAATGCAAACTACAGGTAGTGCTGCAGGGCCCACACCCTTTTACATGCCTTTCAGAGCAGCTCTGGAGCTGTTACAGTGCCCAGCTGCTGCAAGAAATCAGCTTGAATGCTTCAGGGGCTGGGGCATAGCCAACATGAGCCCCACACCGACGGAGGGTGGAGGTGTTTAATGCGAACTAAGGGTCATCCAAGCGCCGCAAAAGGCCACCATGCCCTGCATACCCCTTTTCTCTTTTCATATGCAGATGAGGGTTCCAGCCAACTTTGGCCCACTGCTTGGATGACATCACCGTATGCAAATCCGTCTTCTGCAGACCTTCCCCCAGGAATGCTTGTACTAGTTGTTGCATTTGGTTTGTTGTTTGGGGTGCTTCAGTATTAGGCAGCCTTCTGCTCTCCCATGGTTATCTGAAAATATGTGTTCTCCCTGCAGTTGTTGTCCCCAGATGAGAGTTCCCTTGTGCTGCCTCAGTTGAATCTCCTTTACTTGACAGAGATGTGCCTGAGCAGCGGCCCTCCCCAGCCCTATCCCAAATCATACTTATTTTGCATAGGAGATACCATGGTCATGAAGATTGTTCTCCCAGGGTGAGGTTCATTCATTGCATTCTGGGTATGCTGACCCCTGTGATTTCCCCAAATGTGGGAAACTCGACTGCATTATTTGTGGTAGTGGGGGACTGTGTTTGTGCTTTCCTCTGGTCAGCTCTGGTAAAAGTCAGATTTCTTTGTCTCAGATCTTCCTCTAGCCTTGTTCTTTTTTTGAGAGTTTCCTTGTGCTGCCTCAGTTGGATCTCCTTCACTTGACAGGGGGGTGCCCGAGCAGCGACCCTCCCCAGCTCAAGCCCAACTCCTACTTACCTGCCAGGTGAGATACTATGATCAGGAAGGTGCTTCTCCCAGGGCAAGGCTCACCCATTGCACTCTGGGTGTGCTGCTCCTACGATTTCCACAAATGTGGGACACTTGATTGCATAATTTGTGTTTCCTCTGGTCGGCTACTCGTATAATTCAGATCTCTTTGTCTCAGGTCTCTCTTTAGCCTAGTTTGCTGTCTGTTTCCACTTCTCTTTTCTTGAGCCCCTGCCTTCTATGCCCTTGTGCACTCTCCTGACTTCTCCTGTCTGCTTACTTTGTGCCTTCCAACGCACAATGCAAACTACAGGTAGTGCTGCAGGGCCAACACCCTTTTACTTGCCTTACAGAGCAGCTCTGGAGCTGTTACAGTGCCCAGCTGCTGCAAGAAATCAGCTTGAATGCTTCAGGGGCTGGGGCATAGCCAACATGAGCCCCACACCGACGGAGGGTGGAGGTGTTTAATGCGAACTAAGGGTCATCCAAGCACCGCAAAAGGCCGCCATGCCCTGCATAACCCTTTTCTCTTTTCATATGCAGATGAGGGTTCCAGCCAACTTTGGCCCACTGCTTGGATGACATCACCGTATGCAAATCCGTCTTCTGCAGACCTTTTCCCAGGAATGCTTGTACTAGTTGTTGCATTTGTTTTGTTGTTTGGGTGTGCTTCAGTATTAGGCAGCCTTCTGCTCTCCCATTTTCATCTGAAAATATGTGTTCTCCCTGCAGTTGTTGTCCCCAGATGAGAGTTCCCTTGTGCTGCCTCAGTTGAATCTCCTTTACTTGACAGAGATGTGCCTGAGCAGCGGCCCTCCCCAGCCCTATCCCAAATCATACTTATTTTGCATAGGAGATACCATTATCATGAAGATTGTTCTCCCAGGGTGAGGTTCATTCATTGCATTCTGGGTATGCTGACCCCTGTGATTTCCACCAAATGTGGGAAACTCGACTGCATTATTTGTGGTAGTGGGGGACTGTGTTTGTGCTTTCCTCTGGTCAGCTCTGGTAAAAGTCAGATTTCTTTGTCTCAGATCTTCCTCTAGCCTTGTTCTTTTTTCGAGAGTTTCCTTGTGCTGCCTCAGTTGGATCTCCTTCACTTGGCAGGGGGGTGCCTGAACAGCGACCCTCCCCAGCTCTAGCCCAACTCCTACTTACCTGCCAGGTGAGATACTATGATCATGAAGGTGCTTCTCCCAGGGCAAGGCTCACCCATTGTACTCTGGGTGTGCTGCTCCTGCGATTTCCCCAAATGTGGGAAACTTGACTGCATAATTTGTGTTTCCCCTGGTCGGCTCTCGTATAATTCAGATCTCTTTGTCTCAGGTCTCTCTCCAGCCTAGTTTGCTGTCTGTTTCCACTTCTCTTTTCTTCAGCCGCTCCCTTCTATACCCTTGTGCACTATCCTGACTTCTCCTCCCGTCTGCTTACTTTGTGCCTTCCAATGCACAATGCAAACTACAGGTAGTGCTGCAGGGCCCACACCCTTTTACTTGCCTTACAGAGCAGCTCTGGAGCTGTTACAGTGCCCAGCTGCTGCAAGAAATCAGCTTGAATGCTTCAGGGGCTGGGGCATAGCCAACATGAGCCCCACACCGAAGGAGGGTGGAGGTGTTTAATGCAAACTAGGGGTCAGACAAGCGCCGCAAAAGGCCACCATGCCCTGCACGCCCCTTTTCTGTTTTCATATGCAGACGAGGGTTGAAGCCAACTTTGACCCACTGCTTGGATGACATCACCATATGCAAATCCATCTGCGGCAGGCCTTCCCCCAGGAATGCTTGCACTAGTTGTTGCATTTGGTTTGTTGTTTGGGGGTGCTTCAGTATTAGGCAGCCTTCTGCCCTCCCATGTTCATCTGAAAATATGTGTTCTCCCTGCAGTTGTTGTCCCCAGATGAGAGTTCCCTTGTGCTGCCTCAGTTGAATCTCCTTAACTTGACAGAGATGTGCCTGAGCAGCGGCCCTCCCCAGCTCTATCCCAAATCATACTTATTTTGCATAGGAGATACCATGGTCATGAAGATTATTCTCCCAGGGTGAGGTTCATTCATTGCATTCTGGGTATGCTGACCCCTGTGATTTCCCCAAATGTGGGAAACTTGACTGCTTTATTTGTGGTAGTGGGGGACTGTGTTTGTGTTTTCCTCTGGTCAGCTCTGGTAAAAGTCAGATTTCTTTGTTTCAGATCTTCCTCTAGCCTTGTTCTTCTTTCGAGAGTTCCCTTGTGCTGCCTCAGTTGGATCTCCTTCACTTGACAGGGGGGTGCCCGAGCAGAGACCCTCCCCAGCTCTAGCCCAACTCCTACTTACCTGCCAGGTGAGATACTATGATCATGAAGGTGCTTCTCCCAGGGCAAGGCTCACCCATTGCACTCTGGGTGTGCTGCCCCTGCGATTTCCCCAAATGTGGGAAACTTGACTGCATAATTTGTGTTTCCCCTGGTCGGCTCTCGTATAATTCAGATCTCTTTGTCTCAGGTCTCTCTCCAGCCTAGTTTGCTGTCTGTTTCCACTTCTCTTTTCTTGAGCCGCTCCCTTCTATGCCCTTGCGCACTATCCTGACTTCTCCTCCTGTCTGCTTACTTTGTGCCTTCCAACGCACAATGCGAACTACAGGTAGTGCTGCAGGGCCCACACCCTTTTACTTGCCTTACAGAGCAGCTCTGGAGCTGTTACAGTGCCCAGCTGCTGCAAGAAATCAGCTTGAATGCTTCAGGGGCTGGGGCATAGCCAACATGAGCCCCACACCAAAGGAGGGTGGAGGTGTTTAATGCAAACTAGGGGTCAGCCAAGCGCCGCAAAAGGCCACCATGCCCTGCACGCCCCTTTTCTCTTTTCATATGCAGACGAGGGTTGAAGCCAACTTTGACCCACTGCTTGGATGACATCACCATATGCAAATCCATCTGCGGCAGGCCTTCCCCCAGGAATGCTTGCACTAGTTGTTGCATTTGGTTTGTTGTTTGGGGGTGCTTCAGTATTAGGCAGCCTTCTGCCCTCCCATGTTCATCTGAAAATATGTGTTCTCCCTGCAGTTGTTGTCCCCAGATGAGAGTTCCCTTGTGCTGCCTCAGTTGAATCTCCTTTACTTGATAGAGATGTGCATGAGCAGCGGCCCTCCCCAGCCCTATTCCAAATCATACTTATTTTGCATAGGAGATACCATGGTCATGAAGATTTTTCTCCCAGGGTGAGGTTCATTCATTGCATTTTGGGTATGCTGACCCCTGTGATTTCCCCAAATGTGGGAAACTTGACTGCATTATTTGTGGTAGTGGGAGGCTGTGTTTGTGATTTCTTCTGGTCAGCTCTGGTAAAAGTCAGATTTCTTTGTCTCAGATTTTCCTTTAGCCTTGTTCTTCTTTCGAGAGTTCACTTGTGCTGCCTCAGTTGGATCTCCTTCACTTAACAGGGGGGTGCCCGAGCAGCGACCCTCCCCAGCTCTAGCCCAACTCCTACTTACCTGCCAGGTGAGATACTATGATCATGAAGGTGCTTCTCCCAGGGCAAGGCTCACCCATTGCACTCTGGGTGTGCTGCCCCTGCGATTTCCCCAAATGTGGGAAACTTGACTGCATAATTTGTGTTTCCCCTGGTCGGCTCTCGTATAATTCAGATCTCTTTGTCTCAGATCTCTCTACAGCCTAGTTTGCTGTCTGTTTCCACTTCTCTTTTCTTCAGCCGCTCCCTTCTATACCCTTGTGCACTATCCTGACTTCTCCTCCCGTCTGCTTACTTTGTGCCTTCCAATGCACAATGCAAACTACAGGTAGTACTGCAGGGCCCACACCCTTTTACTTGCCTTACAGAGCAGCTCTGGAGCTGTTACAGTGCCCAGCTGCTGCAAGAAATCTGCTTGAATGCTTCAGGGGATGGGGCATGGCCAACATGAGCCCCACACCAAAGGAGGGTGGAGGTGTTTAATGCAAACTAGGGGTCATCCAAGCACCGCAAAAGGCCGCCATGCCCTGCACGCCCCTTTTCTCTTTTCATATGCAGATGAGGGTTGAAGCCAACTTTGACCAACTGCTTGGATGACATCACCGTATGCAAATCCGTCTTCTGCAGAACTTCCCCCAGGAATGCTTGCACTAGTTGTTGCATTTGGTTTGTTGTTTGGGGGTGCTTCAGTATTAGGCAGCCTTCTGCCCTCCCATGTTCATCTAAAAATATGTGTTCTCCCTGCAGTTGTTGTCCCCAGATGAGAGTTCCCTTGTGCTGCCTCAGTTGAATCTCCTTTACTTGACAGAGATGTGCATGAGCAGCGGCCCTCCCCAGCCCTATTCCATCATACTTATTTTGCATAGGAGATACCATGGTCATGAAGATTGTTCTCTCAGGGTGAGGTTCATTCATTGCATTTTGGGTATGCTGACCCCTGTGATTTCCCCAAATGTGGGAAACTTGACTGCATTATTTGTGGTAGTGGGGGACTGTGTTTGTGCTTTCCTCTGGTCAGCTCTGGTAAAAGTCAGATTTCTTTGTCTCATATTTTACTCTAGCCTTGTTCTTCTTTCGAGAGTTCCCTTGTGCTGCCTCAGTTGGATCTCCTTCACTTGACAGGGGGGTACCCGAGCAGCGACCCTCCCCAGCTCTAGCCCAAATCCTACTTACCTGCCAGGTGAGATACTATGATCATGAAGGTGCTTCTCCCAGGGCAAGGCTCACCCATTGCACTCTGGGTGTGCTGCTCCTGCGATTTCCCCAAATGTGGGAAACTTGACTGCATAATTTGTGTTTCCCCTGGTCGGCTCTCGTATAATTCAGATCTCTTTGTCTCAGGTCTCTCTCCAGCCTAGTTTGCTGTCTGTTTCCACTTCTCTTTTCTTGAGCCGCTCTCTTCTATGCCCTTGCGCACTATCCTGACTTCTCCTCCTCTCTGCTTACTTTGTGCCTTCCAAAGCACAATGCGAACTACAGGTAGTGCTGCAGGGCCCACACCCTTTTACTTGCCTTACAGAGCAGCTCTGGAGCTGTTACAGTGCCCAGATGCTGCAAGAAATCAGCTTGAATGCTTCAGGGGCTGGGGCATAGCCAACATGAGCCCCACACCGAAGGAGGGTGGAGGTGTTTAATGCGAACTAGGGGTCATCCAAGCGCCGCAAAAGGCCGCCATGCCCTGCACGCCCCTTTTCTCTTTTCATATGCAGACGAGGGTTGAAGCCAACTTTGACCCACTGCTTGGATGACATCACCATATGCAAATCCATCTGCTGCAGGCCTTCCCCCAGGAATGCTTGCACTAGTTGTTGCATTTGGTTTGTTGTTTGGGGGTGCTTCAGTATTAGGCAGCCTTCTGCCCTCCCATGTTCTTCTGAAAATATGTGTTCTCCCTGCAGTTGTTGTCCCCAGATGAGAGTTCCCTTGTGCTGCCTCAGTTGAATCTCCTTTACTTGACAGAGATGTGCCTGAGCAGCGGCCCTCCCCAGCCCTATCCCAAATCATACTTATTTTGCATAGGAGATACCATGGTCATGAAGATTGTTCTCCCAGGGTGAGGTTCATTCATTGCATTCAGGGTATGCTGACCCCTGTGATTTCCCCAAATGTGGGAAACTCGACTGCATTATTTGTGGTAGTAGCGGACTGTGTTTGTGCTTTCCTCTGGTCAGCTCTGGTAAAAGTCAGATTTCTTTGTCTCAGATCTTCCTCTAGCCTTGTTCTTCTTTCGAGAGTCCCTTGTGCTGCCTCAGTTGGATCTCCTTCACTTGACAGGGGGGTACCCGAGCAGCGACCCTCCCCAGCTCTAGCCCAACTTCTACTTACCTGGCAGGTGAGATACTATGATCATGTAGGTGCTTCTCCCAGGGCAAGGCTCACCCATTGCACTCTGGGTGTGCTGCTCCTGCGTTTTCCCTAAATGTGGGAAACTTGACTGCATAATTTGTGTTTCCCCTGGTCGGCTCTCGTATAATTCAGATCTCTTTGTCTCAGGTCTCTCTTCAGCCTAGTTTGCTGTCTGGTTCCACTTCTCTTTTCTTGAGCCGCTCCCTTCTATGCCCTTGCGCACTATCCTGACTTCTCCTCCCGTCTGCTTACTTTGTGCCTTCCAATGCACAATGCAAACTACAGGTAGTGCAGCAGGGCCCACACCCTTTTACTTGCCTTACAGAGCAGCTCTGGAGCTGTTACAGTGCCCAGCTGCTGCAAGAAATCATCTTGAATGCTTCAGGGGATGGGGCATGGCCAACATGAGCCCCACACCAAAGGAGGGTGGGGGTGTTTAATGCGAAAAAGGGGTCATCCAAGCACCGCAAAAGGCCGCCATGCCCTGCACGCCCCTTTTCTCTTTTCATATGCAGATGAGGGTTGAAGCCAACTTTGACCCACTGCTTGGATGACATCACCATATGCAAATCCGTCTTCTGCAGAACTTCCCCCAGGAATGCTTGTACTAGTTGTTGCATTTGGTTTGTTGTTTGGGGGTGCTTCAGTATTAGGCAGCCTTCTGCCCTCCAATGTTCATCTGAAAATATGTGTTCTCCCTGCAGTTGTTGTCCCCAGATGAGAGTTCCCTTGTGCTGCCTCAGTTGAATCTCCTTTACTTGACAGAGATGTGCATGAGCAGCGGCCCTCCCCAGCCCTATTCCAAATCATACTTATTTTGCATAGGAGATACCATGGTCATGAAGATTGTTCTCCCAGGGTGAGGTTCATTCATTGCATTCTGGGTATGCTGACCTCTGTGATTTCCCCAAATGTGGGAAACTCGACTGCTTTATTTGTGGTAGTGGGGGACTGTGTTTGTGTTTTCCTCTGGTCAGCTCTGGTAAAAGTCAGATTTCTTTGTTTCAGATCTTCCTCTAGCCTTGTTCTTCTTTCGAGAGTTCCCTTGTGCTGCCTCAGTTGGATCTCCTTCACTTGACAGGGGGGTGCCCGAGCAGCGACCCTCCCCAGCTCTAGCCCAACTCCTACTTACCTGCCAGGTGAGATACTATGATCATGAAGGTGCTTCTCCCAGGGCAAGGCCCACCCATTGCACTCTGGGTGTGCTGCCCCTGCGATTTCCCGAAATGTGGGAAACTTGACTGCATAATTTGTGTTTCCCCTGGTCGGCTCTCGTATAATTTAGATCTCTTTGTCTCAGGTCTCTCTCCAGCCTAGTTTGCTGTCTGTTTCCACTTCTTTTTTCTTGAGCCCCTCCCATCTATACCCTTGTGCACTATCCTGACTTCTCCTCCCGTCTGCTTACTTTGTGCCTTCCAATGCACAATGCAAACTACAGGTAGTGCTGCAGGGCCCACACCCTTTTACTTGCCTTACAGAGCAGCTCTGGAGCTGTTACAGTGCCCAGCTGCTGCAAGAAATCAGCTTGAATGCTTCAGGGGCTGGGGCATAGCCAACATGAGCCCCACACCGAAGGAGGGTGGAGGTGTTTAATGCAAACTAGGGGTCAGACAAGCGCCGCAAAAGGCCACCATGCCCTGCACGCCCCTTTTCTGTTTTCATATGCAGACGAGGGTTGAAGCCAACTTTGACCCACTGCTTGGATGACATCACCATATGCAAATCCATCTGCGGCAGGCCTTCCCCCAGGATTGCTTGCACTAGTTGTTGCATTTGGTTTGTTGTTTGGGGGTGCTTCAGTATTAGGCAGCCTTCTGCCCTCCCATGTTCATCTGAAAATATATGTTCTCCCTGCAGTTGTTGTCCCCAGATGAGAGTTCCCTTGTGCTGCCTCATTTGAATCTCCTTTACTTGACAGAGATGTGCCTGAGCAGCGGCCCTCCCCAGCCCTATCCCAAATCATACTTATTTTGCATAGGAGATACCATGGTCATGAAGATTATTCTCCCAGGGTGAGGTTCATTCATTGCATTCTGGGTATGCTGACCCCTGTGATTTCCCCAAATGTGGGAAACTCGACTGCTTTATTTGTGGTAGTGGGGGACTGTGTTTGTGTTTTCCTCTGGTCAGCTCTGGTAAAAGTCAGATTTCTTTGTTTCAGATCTTCCTCTAGCCTTGTTCTTCTTTCAAGAGTTCCCTTGTGCTGCCTCAGTTGGATCTCCTTCACTTGACAGGGGGGTGCCCGAGCAGCGACCCTCCCCAGCTCTAGCCCAACTCCTACTTACCTGCCAGGTGAGATACTATGATCATGAAGGTGCTTCTCCCAGGGCAAGGCTCACCCATTGCACTCTGGGTGTGCTGCCCCTGCGATTTCCCCAAATGTGGGAAACTTGACTGCATAATTTGTGTTTCCCCTGGTCGGCTCTCATATAATTCAGATCTCTTTGTCTCAGGTCTCTCTCCAGCCTAGTTTGCTGTCTGTTTCCACTTCTTTTTTCTTGAGCCCCTCCCTTCTATACCCTTGTGCACTATCCTGACTTCTGCTCCCGTCTGCTTACTTTGTGCCTTCCAATGTACAATGCAAACTACAGGTAGTGCTGCAGGGCCCACACCCTTTTACTTGCCTTACAGAGCAGCTCTGGAGCTGTTACAGTGCCCAGCTGCTGCAAGAAATCAGCTTGAATGCTTCAGGGGATGGGGCATGGCCAACATGAGCCCCACACCAAAGGAGGGTGGAGGTGTTTAATGCGAACTAGGGGTCATCCAAGCACCGCAAAAGGCCGCCATGCCCTGCACGCCCCTTTTCTCTTTTCATATGCAGATGAGGGTTGAAGCCAACTTTGACCCACTGCTTGGATGACATCAAAGTATGCAAATCCGTCTTCTGCAGAACTTCCCCCAGGAATGCTTGCACTAGTTGTTGCATTTGGTTTGTTGTTTGGGGGTGCTTCAGTATTATGCAAGCCTTCTGCCCTCCCATGTTCATCTGAAAATATGTGTTCTCCCTGCAGTTGTTGTCCCCAGATGAGAGTTCCCTTGTGCTGCCTCAGTCGAATCTCCTTTACTTGACAGAGATGTGCATGAGCAGCGGCCCTCCCCAGCCCTATTCCAAATCATACTTATTTTGCATAGGAGATACCATGGTCATGAAGATTGTTCTCCCAGGGTGAGGTTCATTCATTGCATTTTGGGTATGCTGACCCCTGTGATTTCCCCAAATGTGGGAAACTTTACTGCATTATTTGTGGTAGTGGGGGACTGTGTTTGTGCTTTCCTCTGGTCAGCTCTGGTAAAAGTCAGATTTCTTTGTCTCAGATTTTCCTCTAGCCTTGTTCTTCTTTCGAGAGTTCCCTTGTGCTGCCTCAGTTGGATCTCCTTCACTTTACAGGGGGGTACCCGAGCAGCGACCCTCCCCAGCTCTAGCCCAACTCCTACTTACCTGCCAGGTGAGATACTATGATCATGAAGGTGCTTCTCCCAGGGCAAGGCTCACCCATTGCACTCTGGGTGTGCTGCCCCTGCGATTTCCCCAAATGTGGGAAACTTGACTGCATAATTTGTGTTTCCCCTGGTCGGCTCTCGTATTATTCAGATCTCTTTGTCTCAGGTCTCTCTCCAGCCTAGTTTGCTGTCTGTTTCCACTTCTCTTTTCTTGAGCCGCTCCCTTCTATGCCCTTGCGCACTATCCTGACTTATCCTCCTGTCTGCTTACTTTGTGCCTTCAAACGCACAATGCGAACTACAGGTAGTGCTGCAGGGCCCACACCCTTTTAGTTGCCTTACAGAGCAGCTCTGGAGCTGTTACAGTGCCCAGCTGCTGCAAGAAATCAGCTTGAATGCTTCAGGGGCTGGGGCAGAGCCAACATGAGCCCCACACAAAAGGAGGGTGGGGGTGTTTAATGCGAACTAAGGGTCATCCAAGCACCGCAAAAGGCCGCCATGCCCTGCATGCCCCTTTTCTCTTTTCATATGCAGATGAGGGTTCCAGCCAACTTTGGCCCACTGCTTGGATGACATCACCGTATGCAAATCCGTCTTCTGCAGACCTTCCCCCAGGAATGCTTGTACTAGTTGTTGCATATGGTTTGATATTTGATGGTGCTTCAGTATTAGGCAGCCTTCCGCCCTCCCATGTTCATCTGAAAAGATGTGGTCTCCCTGCAGTTGTTGTCCCCAGACGAGAGTTCCCTTGTGCTTCCTCAGTTGAATCTCCTTAACTTGACGGGGGAGGGGCTGCCCGAGCAGCCACCCTCCCCAGCCCTATCCCAACTCATACTTATTTTGCAAATGAGATCTCTTGATCATGAAGATTGTTCTCACAGGGTGAGGTTCATCCATTATATTTTAAAATAGGAAGGTACAAATTACATATTTGAATTGCATCTATGTGTTGGATTCAAATGTGTCCCCCCCCTTCCTTTCTCAATTGTGCCCGTCAGCAGCTATTCTAAGGTTGCTGCCAATGGGTGTGACACATTAATTTCTTCTGTGGGGTACACTGGACTCCACAAGGATTCACATTGGGGTGTAGAGTAGGATCTTGATCTGAGGCACCAACCGGCTCAAAGCTTTTGACTGTTCCCAAGAAGCTCAGTGCATTCTCCTCTATAACCCCGCTTCCATGAACAGGGAGCTCAGTTTGTAGTTGGTGCCTTCAGTAGCAGGCCACTTAACAGGGGCCTGCCTCAGGCAGCCTATTCTTAGCTATTAATTTTGACAAGAAAAGAAGAACTTGTTTTATGAGAATCTACAAGGGCTGCAGCAGGCTAGGTCTAATAGACATCTTTACTGCAGCTTCATCACTCCCAGCGGCGCTGTATACTCCCGTGCCCTGGTTGCTGGGTCACTGCAGCGGAGGCTCCGGTTTCTTCCTAAGGTCAGTCACACACACACCGCCCTTCCGGATCACGAGGCCGCTGATGAAGGGGAGCGTGGCCGTAGGGGGTGGACCGTGTGCGCACTGGCGTGGACACTGATTACTGGGCAGCCGCTCCACTAGCCACCAGGTACAGTTAAGGAGCACAGGTCTGGGGGTTTTTCTCCTATATTAAACCAATTTTGTACTGCCCGCAGCGCATTGTGATAGGTAATAGGGCCTGATTCAGGTTGGATTGCAATCACAATAAGCGATCCAACTGCAAAAATTGCTAAGAGCATACGCATGTGCCTGCATTTTCTGCGGCACCCCGCAGAGAATGCGATCGCCTCTGCCTGTCAATCGGGGCAGGGGGGGAGAGGGGGGTCAGCAACACTCCATTTCCAAGTCAGGGATGGAGCGGTGCGGGGGCAAGGCTTCAAAATGGGGTCTGCAATGGAGGAGACACAGGGGGCGTGGTCACAGCGGCTGTATGACATCACATTCAGCCGCTGTGATCACAAAAATGGTGGCGGCTTCCTGCGCGCACATACAGTCTGCACCAGCAGGAGGCTACACCATTTTTTATGATCACGCTGAACTGCAGTGCGACTGCAATTACAGCATGGTCAAGAAGGGAGGCGTCATGCTGGGTGGCCATTAGAGATGAGCGGGTTCGGTTCCTCGGAATCCGAACCCGCCCGAACTTCACCCTTTTTTGCACGGGTCCGAGCAGACTCGGATCCTCCCGCCTTGCTCGGTTAACCCGAGCGCGCCCGAACGTCATCATCCCGCTGTCGGATTCTCACGAGACTCGGATTCTATATAAGGAGCCGCGCGTCGCCGCCATTTTCACACGTGCATTGAGATTGATAGGGAGAGGACGTGGCTGGCGTCCTCTCCGTTTAGATTAGAAGATAGAGACGAGTGACATTTGATTTACTACTAATTTGGGGAGCAGTTGAACTTGTCAGGAGTACTCAGTAGTGCAGAGTTTTGCTGATAGTGACCACCAGTTTTATTATTTATAATCCGTTCTCTGCCTGAAAAAAAACGATACACATACCATATATGTGCTCAGCCTCAGTGTGCTGCATGATATATCATCTATGTATATCTGACTGTGCTGAGTACTCACTGCTCACACAGCTTAATTGTGGGGGAGACTGGGGAGCAGTTATAGCAGGAGTACAGTGCACACTTTTGCTGCCAGTGTGACCACCAGTATATTGTCTGCCTGAAAAAGTTAAACACTCCTGTGGTGTTTTTTTTTTTTATTCTATAAACGCATTCTGCTGACAGTGTCCAGCAGGTCCGTCATACATTATATTATATAAATATTTACCTGCAGTAGTGTTATATTTTTTTTTCATCTCTATCATCTTTATCATCTCTATATTAGCAGACGCAGTACGGTAGTCCACGGCTGTGGCTATCTCTGTGTCGTCAGTGCTCGTCCATAATTGTATACCTACCTACCTGTGGTGGGTTTTTTTTTTCTATCTTCTTCATACTAGTAGTTTAGGAGTCTGCTGACAGTGTCCACCAGGTCCATCATTATATTATATACCTACAGTAGTAATATATTTATTATATTATCTATACTAGCAGACGCAGTACGGTAGTCCACGGCTGTGGCTATCTCTGTGTCGTCAGTGCTCGTCCATAATTGTATACCTACCTGTGGTGGGGTTTTTTTTTCTATCTTCTTCATACTAGTAGTTTAGGAGTCTGCTGACAGTGTCCACCAGGTCCGTCATTATATTATATACCTACAGTAGTAATATATTTAGTATATTATCTATACTAGCAGACGCAGTACGGTAGTCCACGGCTGTACCTACCTCTGTGTCGTCACTCGTCCATAATTGTATACCTAACTGTGGTGGGGTTTTTTTTTCTATCTTCTTCATACTAGTAGTTTAGGAGTCTGCTGACAGTGTCCACCAGGTCCGTCATTATATTATATACCTACAGTAGTAATATATTTAGTATATTATCTATACTAGCAGACGCAGTACTGTAGTCCACGGCTGTACCTACCTCTGTGTCGTCACTCGTCCATAATTGTATACCTACCTGTGGTGGGTTTTTTTTTTCTATCTTCTTCATACTAGTAGTTTAGCAGTCTGCTGACAGTGTCCACCAGGTCCGTCATTATATTATATACCTACAGTAGTAATATATTTAGTATATTATCTATGCTAGCAGACGCAGTACGGTAGGCCACGGCTGTGGCTATCTCTGTGTCGTCAGTGCTCGTCCATAATTGTATACCTACCTACCTGTGGTGGGGTTTTTTTTCTATCTTCTTCATACTAGTAGTTTAGGAGTCTGCTGACAGTGTCCACCAGGTCCGTCATTATATTATATACCTACAGTAGTAATATATTTAGTATATTATCTATACTAGCAGACGCAGTACGGTAGTCCACGGCTGTACCTACCTCTGTGTCGTCACTCGTCCATAATTGTATACCTACCTGTGGTGAAGTTTTTTTTCTATCTTCTTCATACTAGTAGTTTAGCAGTCTGCTGACAGTGTCCACCAGGTCCGTCATTATATAATATATACCTACAGTAGTTATATATATATTTTTTTTATATCATTAATTATCATCTCTATACTAGCAGACGCAGTACGGTAGTCCACGGCTGTAGCTACCTCTGTGTCGTCAGTCACTCGTCATCCATAAGTATACTAGTATCCATCCATCTCCATTGTTTACCTGAGGTGCCTTTTAGTTGTGCCTATTAAAATATGGAGAACAAAAATGTTGAGGTTCCAAAAATAGGGAAAGATCAAGATCCACTTCCACCTCGTGCTGAAGCTGCTGCCACTAGTCATGGCCGAGACGATGAAATTCCATCAACGTCGTCTGCCGAGGCCGATGCCCAATGTCATAGTACAGAGCATGTAAAATTCAAAACACAAAAGATCAGTAAAAAAAGGACTCAAAAATCTAAATAAAAATCGTCGGAGGAGAAGCGTAAACTTGCCAATATGCCATTTACCACACGGAGTGGCAAGGAACGGCTGAGGCCCTGGCCTATGTTCATGGCTAGTGGTTCAGCTTCACATGAGGATGGAAGCACTCAGCCTCTCGCTAGAAAAATGAAAAGACTTAAGCTGGCAAAAGCACAGCAAAGAACTGTGCGTTCTTCAAAATCACAAATCCACAAGGAGAGTCCAATTGTGTCAGTTGCGATGCCTGACCTTCCCAACACTGGACGTGAAGAGCATGCACCTTCCACCATTTGCACACCCCCTGCAAGTGCTGGAAGGAGCACCCGCAGTCCAGTTCCTGATAGTCAGATTGAAGATGTCAGTGTTGAAGTACACCAGGATGAGGAGGATATGGGTGTTGCTGGCGCTGGGGAGGTGAGGTGGTTTGTTTAAGTCAGGCACCCGGGGAGACACCTGTTGTCCGTGGGAGGAATATGGCCATTGACATGCCTGGTGAAAATACCAAAAAAAAATGCTCTTCGGTGTGGAAGTATTTCAACAGAAATGCGAACAACAGGTGTCAAGCCGTGTGTTGCCTTTGTCAAGCTGTAATAAGTAGGGGTAAGGACGTTAACCACCTCGGAACATCCTCCCTTATACGTCACCTGCAGCGCATTCATCATAAGTCAGTGACAAGTTCAAAAACTTTAGGCGACAGCGGAAGCAGTCCACTGACCAGTAAATCCCTTCCTCTTGTAACCAAGCTCACGCAAACCACCCCACCAACTCCCTCAGTGTCAATTTCCTCCTTCCCCAGGAATGCCAATAGTCCTGCAGGCCATGTCACTGGCAATTCTGACGAGTTCTCTCCTGCCTGGGATTCCTCCGATGCATCCTTGAGTGTAACGCCTACTGCTGCTGGCGCTGCTGTTGTTGCTGCTGGGAGTCGATGGTCATCCCAGAGGGGAAGTCGTAAGACCACTTTTACTACTTCCACCAAGCGATTGACTGTCCAACAGTCCTTTGCAAGGAAGATGAAATATCACAGCAGTCATCCTGCTGCAAAGCGGATAACTGAGGCCTTGGCATCCTGGGCGGTGAGAAACGTGGTTCCGGTATCCATCATTACTTCAGAGCCAACTATAGACTTGATTGAGGTACTGTGTCCCCGGTACCAAATACCATCTAGGTTCCATTTCTCTAGGCAGGCGATACCGAAAATGTACACAGACCTCAGAAAAAGACTCACCAGTGTCCTAAAAAATGCAGTTGTACCCAATGTCCACTTAACCACGGACATGTGGACAAGTGGGGCAGGGCAGACTCAGGACTATATGACTGTGACAGCCCACTGGGTAGATGTATTGACTCCCGCCGCAAGAACAGCAGCGGCGGCACCAGTAGCAGCATCTCGCAAACGCCAACTCTTTCCTAGGCAGGCTACGCTTTGTATCACCGCTTTCCAGAATACGCACACAGCTGAAAACCTCTTACGGCAACTGAGGAAGATCATCGCAAAATGGCTTACCCCAATTGGACTCTCCTGTGGATTTGTGGCATCGGACAGCGCCAGCAATATTGTGCGTGCATTATATCTGGGCAAATTCCAGCACGTCCCATGTTTTGCACATACCTTGAATTTGGTGGTGCAGAATTATTTAAAAAACGACAGGGGTGTGCAAGAGATGCTGTCGGTGGCCAGAAGAATTGCGGGACACTTTCGGCGTACAGGCACCACGTACAGAAGACTGGAGCAACACCAAAAACGCCTGAACCTGCCCTGCCATCATCTGAAGCAAGAAGTGGTAACGAGGTGGAATTCAACCCTCTATATGCTTCAGAGGATGGAGGAGCAGCAAAAGGCCATTCAAGCCTATACATCTAACCACGATATAGGAGGTGGAATGCACCTGTCTCAAGCGCAGTGGAGAATGATTTCAACGTTGTGCAAGGTTCTGCAACCTTTTGAACTTGCCACACGTGAAGTCAGTTCAGACACTGCCAGCCTGAGTCAGGTCATTCCCGTCATCAGGCTTTTGCAGAAGAAGCTGGAGACATTGAAGGAGGAGCTAAGACAGAGCGATTCCGCTAGGCATGTGGGACTTGTGGATGGAGCCCTTCATTCGCTTAACCAGGATTCACGGGTGGTCAATCTGTTGAAATCAGAGCACTACATTTTGGCCACCGTGCTCGATCCTAGATTTAAAACCTACGTTGTATCTCTCTTTCCGGCAGACACAAGTCTGCAGGGGTTCAAAGACCTGCTGGTGAGAAAATTATCAAGTCAAGTGGAACTTGATCGGTCAACAGCTCCTCCTTCACATTCTCCCGCAATTGGGGGTGCGAGGAAAAGGCTCAGAATTCCGAGTCCACCCGCTGGCGGTGATGCAGGGCAGTCTGGAGCGACTGCTGATGCTGACATCTGGTCCGGACTGAAGGACCTGCCAACGATTACGGACATGACGTCTACTGTCACTGCATATGATTCTCTCACCATTGAAAGAATGGTGGAGGATTATATGAGTGACCGCATCCAAGTAGGCACGTCAGACAGTCCGTACGTATACTGGCAGGAAAAAGAGGCAATTTGGAGGCCCTTGCACAAACTGGCTTTATTCTACCTAAGTTGCCCTCCCACAAGTAGTACTCCGAAAGAGTGTTTAGTGCCGCCGCTCACCTTGTCAGCAATCGGCGTACGAGGTTACTTCCAGAAAATGTGGAGAAGATGATGTTCATTAAAATGAATTATAATCAATTGCTCCGTGGAGACATTGACCAGCAGCAATTGCCTCCACAAAGTACACAGGGAGCTGAGATGGTAGATTCCAGTGGGGACGAATTGATAATCTGTGAGGAGGGGGATGTACACGGTGATGAATCGGAGGATGATGATGAGGTGGACATCTTGCCTCTGTAGAGCCAGTTTGTGCAAGGAGAGATTAATTGCTTCTTTTTTGGTGGGGGTCCAAACCAACCCGTCATTTCAGTCACAGTCGTGTGGCAGACCCTGTCACTGAAATGATGGGTTGGTTAAAGTGTGCATGTCCTGTTTATACAACATAAGGGTGGGTGGGAGGGCCCAAGGACAATTCCATCTTGCACCTCTTTTTTCTTTCATTTTTCTTTGCGTCATGTGCTGTTTGGGGAGTGTTTTTTGGAAGGGCCATCCTGCGTGACACTGCAGTGCCACTCCTAGATGGGCCAGGTGTTTGTGTCGGCCACTTGGGTCGCTGAGCTTAGTCACACAGCTACCTCATTGCGCCTCTTTTTTTCTTTGCGTCATGTGCTGTTTGGGGAGTGTTTTTTGGAAGGGCCATCCTGCGTGACACTGCAGTGACACTCCTAGATGGGCCAGGTGTTTGTGTCGGCCACTTGGGTCGCTGAGCTTAGTCACACAGCTACCTCATTGCGCCTCTTTTTTTCTTTGCGTCATGTGCTGTTTGGGGAGTGTTTTTTGGAAGGGCCATCCTGCGTGACACTGCAGTGCCACTCCTAGATGGGCCAGGTGTTTGTGTCGGCCACTTGGGTCGCTGAGCTTAGTCACACAGCTACCTCATTGCGCCTCTTTTTTTCTTTGCGTCATGTGCTGTTTGGGGAGTGTTTTTGGAAGGGCCATCCTGCGTGACACTGCAGTGCCACTCCTAGATGGGCCAGGTGTTTGTGTCGGCCACTTGGGTCGCTGAGCTTAGTCACACAGCTACCTCATTGCGCCTCTTTTTTTCTTTGCGTCATGTGCTGTTTGGGGAGTGTTTTTTGGAAGGGCCATCCTGCGTGACACTGCAGTGCCACTCCTAGATGGGCCAGGTGTTTGTGTCGGCCACTTGGGTCGCTGAGCTTAGTCACACAGCTACCTCATTGCGCCTCTTTTTTTCTTTGCGTCATGTGCTGTTTGGGGAGTGTTTTTTGGAAGGGCTATCCTGCGTGACACTGCAGTGCCACTCCTAGATGGGCCAGGTGTTTGTGTCGGCCACTTGGGTCGCTGAGCTTAGTCATCCAGCGACCTCGGTGCAAATTTTAGGACTAAAAATAATATTGTGAGGTGTAAGGTGTTAAGAATAGACTGAAAATGAGTGGAAATTATGGTTATTGAGGTTAATAATACTTTGGGATCAAAATGACTCCCAAATTCTATGAACAAGGGAAAATGTCATCATCCCGCTGTCGGATTCTCGCGAGATTCGGATTCCATATAAAGAGCTGCGCGTTGCCGCCATTTTTACTCGTGCATTGAAGAGAGAGCGGAGAGGACGTGGCTATGTTCTCTCAGTGGAAATCTCAATATCAGTGCTCAGTATCAGTGGATACTTATTGCTGCTCAGTCATACTAGTAGTGTGTCTCTCCTGCTCAGTGTCAGTTCTCAGTAGTATCCTCATCAGTGCTCAGTATCACTGCTCATTGTCTTGTGCTGCATTGTTGTGCTCAGCATACTACAGTACATTACTAATAGTCCAGTGCTGCATCTTGCTGCTCAGTGTCAGTTCTAGTATCCTCATCAGTGCTCACTATCACTGCTCATTGCATTGTGGTGTTCTGTATACTACAGTAACATAGTAATATAGTAACATATAGTAACATAGTTTTTGAGGTTGAATAGAGGCAAATTGCCCATCGTGTTCAACCTGTTTTAAGTTGTGATGATTCTACATACTTGCTTAATAATGTATTATGACTAGTTAGCTACTACAACTCATGTTACCCCCGGATTAACCATGTTGATATTTTAAGTATTATAAACTTGGATAGCTTTTTCATTCAGAAATGTATCCATTCCTTTTTTAAATCCAATTACAGAGTCCGCCATTACCACCTTCCCTGGCAGGGAATTCCACATCCTGATTGCCCTAACAGTGAAGATCATAGTATCTCACCTGGCAGGTAAGTAGGAGTTGGGCCAGAGCTGTGGAGGATTGCTGCTCGGGCACCCCCTGTGAAGTGAAGGAGATCCAACTGAGGCAGCACAAGGGAACTCTCGAAAGAAGAACAAGGCTAGAGGAAGATCTGAGACAAAGAAATCTGACTTTTACCAGAGCTGACCAGAGGAAAGCACAAACACAGTCCCCCACTACCACAAATAATGCAGTCGAGTTTCCCACATTTTGGAAATCACAGGGGTCAGCATACCCAGAATGCAATGAATGAACCTCACCCTGGGAGAACAATCTTCATGACCATGGTATCGCCTATGCAAAATAAGTATGATTTGGGATAGGGCTGGGGAGGGCCGCTGCTCAGGCACATCTCTGTCAAGTATAGGAGATTCAACTGAGGCAGCACAAGGGAACTCTCATCTGGGGACAACAACTGCAGGGAGAACACATATTTTCAGATGAACATGGGAGGGCAGAAGGCTGCCTAATACTGAAGCACCCCCAAACAACAAACCAAATGCAACAACTAGTACAAGCATTCCTGGGGGAAGTTCTGCAGAAGACGGATTTGCATATGGTGATGTCATCCAAGCAGTGGGCCAAAGTTGGCTGGAACCCTCATCTGCATATGAAAAGAGAAAAGGGGCGTGCAGGGCATGGCGGCCTTTTGCGGCGCTTGGATGACCCCTAGTTCGCATTAAACACCTCCACCCTCCTTTGGTGTGGGGCTCATGTTGACAATGCCCCAGCCTCTGAAGCATTCAAGCTTATTTCTTACAGCAGCTTGGCACTGTAACAGCTCCAGAGCTGCTCTGTAAGGCAAGTAAAAGGGTGTTGGCCCTGCAGCACTACCTGTAGTTTGCATTGTGCATTGGAAGGCACAAAGTAAGCAGACAGGAGGAGAAGTCAGGATAGTGCACAAGGGTATAAAAGGGAGGGGCTCAAGAAAAAAGAAGTGGAAACAGACAGCAAACTAGGCTGGAGAGAGACCTGAGACAAAGAGATCTGAATTATACGAGAGCTGACCAGGGGAAACACAAATTCTGCAGTCAAGTTTCCCACATTTGGGGAAATCGCAGGGGCAGCACACCCAGAGTACAATGGGTGAGCCTTGCCCTGGGAGAAGCACCTTCATGATCATAGTATCTCACCTGGCAGGTAAGTAGGAGTTGGGCTAGAGCTGGGGAGGGTCGCTGCTCGGGCACCCCCCTGTCAAGTGAAGGAGATCCAACTGAGGCAGCACAAGGGAACTCTCGAAAGAAGAACAAGGCTAGAGGAAGATCTGAGACAAAGAAATCTGACTTTTACCAGAGCTGACCAGAGGAAAACACAAACACAGTCCCCCACTACAACAAATAATGCAGTCGAGTTTCCCACATTTGGGGAAATCACAGGGGTCAGCATACCCAGAATGCAATGAATGAACCTCACCCTGGGAGAACAATCTTCATGACCATGGTATCGCCTATGCAAAATAAGTATGATTTGGGATAGGGCTGGGGAGGGCCGCTGCTCAGGCACATCTCTGTCAAGTAATGGAGATTCAACTGAGGCAGCACAAGGGAACTCTCATCTGGGGACAACAACTGCAGGGAGAACACATATTTTCAGATGAACATGGGAGGGCAGAAGGCTGCCTAATACTGAAGCACCCCCAAACAACAAACCAAATGCAACAACTAGTGCAAGCATTCCTGGGGGAAGGCCTGCAGCAGATGGATTTGCATATGGTGATGTCATCCAAGCAGTGGGTCAAAGTTGGCTTCAACCCTCGTCTGCATATGAAAAGAGAAAAGGGGCGTGCAGGGCATGGCGGCCTTTTGCGGCGCTTGGATGACCCCTAGTTCGCATTAAACACCTCCACCCTCCTTCGGTGTGGGGCTCATGTTGGCTATGCCCCAGCCCCTGAAGCATACAAGCTGATTTCTTGCAGCAGCTGGGCACTGTAACAGCTCTAGAGCTGCTCTGTACGGCAAGTAAAAGGGTGTGGGCCCTGCAGCACTACCTGTAGTTTGCATTGTGCTTTGGAAGGCACAAAGTAAGCAGACGGGAGAAGTAAGGATAGTGCGCAAGGGCATAGAAGGGAGCGGCTCAAGAAAAGAGAAGTGGAAACAGACAGCAAACTAGGCTGGAGAGAGACCTGAGACAAAGAGATCTGAATTATACGAGAGCCGACCAGGGGAAACACAAATTATGCAGTCAAGTTTCCCACATTTGGGGAAATCGCAGGAGCAGCACACCCAGAGTGCAATGGGTGAGCCTTGCCCTGGGAGAAGCACCTTCATGATCATAGTATCTCACCTGGCAGGTAAGTAGGAGTTGGGCTAGAGCTGGGGAGGGTCGCTGCTCGGGTACCCCCCAGTCAAGTGAAGGAGATCCAACTGAGGCAGCACAAGGGAATTCTCGAAAGAAGAACAAGGCTAGAGGAAGATCTGAGACAAAGAAATCTGACTTTTACCAGAGCTGACCAGAGGAAAGCACAAACACAGTCCTCCACTACCACAAATAATGCAGTCGAGTTTCCCACATTTGGGGAAATCACAGGGGTCAGCATACCCAGAATGCAATGAATGAACCTCACCCTGGGAGAACAATCTTCATGACCATGGTATCTCCTATGCAAAATAAGTATGATTTGGGATAGGGCTGGGGAGGGCCGCTGCTCAGGCACATCTCTGTCAAGTAAAGGAGAGATGGTCTGCCAGATTACATAATGCATACCAGAGCCATAACTAGACTTTTTGGTGCCCTGTGACAGATAATTATATGCCCCCCCCTCCCCATTTTTGCAATATGGACAAAAGGTGCATGCCTTCTGGGGAAGGGGCATAACAAGATTGGTCTCAGAGAAAGCACATGAGATATGAAGATATATCTAGTATACTTGGCACTCAATGGTTTGTGGTATTGCCGGGGTGCACTCCTTAAATGCATATACAGTCACACATGGCATGTTTGTGCAAATGGCATATCAGCAGTCAGCACTAACTGGTGACATGCCATTTGTACAAGTAAGCCATGTGTGACTAATATATAAACATGCTTTATTAAATAACACCTCAAACTATCATACCCAGGATTCAAACCTATAACCTGTTGAATTCTAATCAAACACCCTACCCATTGAGCTACTTGATCCTGCATCTATTCTAACCTCCAAAAACAGATTCAGTTGCATCTTCCAGCGTGTTTTGTTTGCGCCTTTGCAAATGTCTTACATCGACAAACTTATTTAGTACTATTTTGCAAATAGGGTTAGATTGTCGCAACATTGTGTTCCCTAATTGCTTGATTTTTTAAATGCAACAATTGATAAAGACACCTGATAATTGCTCTGTGGAGTCTTATTTTGTGTTTTGTGTTTAGTCTTTAGATCTGAATTTGAATGTACTTGTGAACTAACTTAATTTCCTACTTCTAAATTCATTCCTAAATTCACTACTTACATGAATCCTGTAGTTGGGCATTTTGGGACTTCGATTGTGGGCATTGTTTTGTGTCCAGACCAGCAGCAGGTGGTGTGCATTTGCTGGAAAGGCATCGAAGACCTCCGATATGCTGCATCTCCTGATGTGTGTCTCCCTCAAGTGGCTGTCAGCAAATGCCTGCTAGACATGCATCATAGAACAGGCATGCTAAAACATGGGTCTTCAACCTGCGACCCTCCAGCTGCTGTGGAACTACACATCCCAGCATGCCCTGCCTCAGTTTTAGCATACCTTAATAGCAAAACTGTGGCAGGGCATGCTGGGATGTGTAGTTTCACAGCAGCTGGAGGGCCACAGGATGAAGACCCATGTGCTAGAGCCAAGCCAGCTAGAGCTGGGTGGTTGGGTGGGTGGTGTGTCGGAGGTGGAGCACATGCAAATGATTGTGTATCATCCAGCTAGTGAGAGAGAAAACTCATGCAGGAGTGTGCCTGCTTGTCAGTGGGTTATGCACCTTGCCAGACGTTAAATCTACATAGAGCAGCTGGAGGGGACAAGAGCAGGTTTGCAAAATATAGATAGAAGAGCATATATGCTGGCGCATTCTCCATGATTGTGTCAGCTTATGTTTTGGTGCACTGCACTTTCCTCCACTAAGTTTTAGCCATTTTTGTTAAGCTCAAGTGTAGTTGCTTCTCTGCCTTTTGGCTGTGATCTTGTATCGTGGTTGAAGGGTCTGCTGGAGGGAGGGATTGTTTTCTTCATTGGCGAAAGACCAAAGATATTCCAGGATGGAAGGCTTGGGAACACTATCTGTTTTTCAGTTGTGGAAGAGCACAGAGGTCGGATTGGACTACATTCTATAGTAAAGGATATCTTTCTATTTATTGACCCTCCCCTTATATGTGTCTGTGTTACAATAAAGCTTCGGTTTTGTGAATCCCTCACCCTCTTACACTCCACACCCATAGCCTTATTAACTGTTGTATTATTGTATAGTTTAAATGTATAGTGCAGTTCATGATTTATAGTGTAGGCTGGCCTGTGCTGTAGTTCTTGAACTGTACTATACCGTCAGCATTTGTATTGTGTTTTGGCTGTGCTGCAACACTGTATTTATGTGTGTAATGTTTATGTATGTTTTTTTTTTATGCCAATAAAGACTGCTTTTTCAAGCCAATATCTGAAAACAATCAATGTTTATCTTTGATGGCAATAAAAGTGGTATGATATTTGATGCTTTTGAAATCCAATATCTGATATGTCCCCTATCTGGGAACCATATATTAAATGGCTTTTCAGAAAAGGGAGATGGGAGAAGAGCTTTCAGTACTTGTAGGACCGATGCACATAAAGAAGCAAAAAAACATACATAAACATTACACACATAAGTACCCGCGTTGCGGCACAGCCAAAACACAATAGAAATGCTGACGGTATAGTACAGTTCAAGAACTACAGCACAGGCCAGCCTACACTATAAATCATGAACTGCACTATACATTTAAACTGTACAATAATACAACAGTTAATAAGGCTATGGGTGTGGAGTGTAAGAGGGTGAGGGAATCACAAGCCCGAAGCTTTATTGAAAGACTGACACATATAAGGGGAGGATTAATAAATAGAAAGACATCCTTTACTACAGAATGTAGTCCAATCCGGTCTTTCAACTCTTCCACAATTGAAAAACGGATAGTGTTCCCAAGCCTTCCATCCTGGAATATCTTTGGTCTTTCGCCAATGAAGAAAGCAATCCCTCCCTCCAGCAGACCCTTCAACCACAATACAAGATCACAGCCAAAAGGCCGAGAAGCAACTACACTTGAGCTTAACAAAAATGGCTAAAACTTAGTGGAGGAAAGTGCAGTGCACCAAAACATAAGCTGACACAATCATGGAGAATGCGCCAGCATATATGCTCTTCTATCTATATTTTGCAAACCTGCTCTTGTCCCCTCCAGCTGCTCTATGTAGATTTAACGTCTGGCAAGGTGCATAACCCACTGACAAGCAGGCACACTCCTGCATGAGTTTTCTCTCTCACTAGCTGGATGATACACAATCATTTGCATGTGCTCCACCTCCGACACACCACCCACCCAACCACCCAGTCACCAGAGCCACCCACAAACCAACTGGCTCCGTGATTTAATTTGCACAGTGTAGTCATCCAGGCAGCATGTCCTTCTCAATGGAAGGATCTCTGGTTCCATGGAATCTTCCGCATTGGAATGCTGCGGAACAAAAAGGATTTAAATATTCAGCTTGCTAGCATTCAATGTACCTGTGGCTTGGCTCTAGCACATGGGTCTTCATCCTGTGGCCCTCCAGCTGCTGTGAAACTACACATCCCAGCATGCCCAGCCACAGTTTTGCTATTAAGGTATGCTAAAACTGAGGCAGGGCATGCTGGGATGTGTAGTTCCACAGCAGCTGGAGGGTCGCAGGTTGAAGACCCATGTTTTAGCATGCCTGTTCTATGATGCATGTTCGGTGATGTCACAATCAGCTTGGAATGGGGTGTCTAGCAGGCATTTGCTGACAGCCACTTGAGGGAGACACACATCAGGAGATGCAGCATATCGGAGGTCTTCGATGCCTTTCCAGCAAATGCACACCACCTGCTGCTGGTCTGGACACAAAACAATGCCCACAATCGAAGTCCCAAAATGCCCAACTACAGGATTCATGTAAGTAGTGAATTTAGGAATGAATTTAGAAGTAGGAAATTAAGTTAGTTCACAAGTACATTCAAATTCAGATCTAAAGTCTAGGTAGGCCTCACGTCCTGGCAGCCGCCAGCATTTAAAAATGCCTTGATTAGAGGTACGGAATTAAATGTAGATAAGAAGTAGACACAAAATAAGACTCCGCAGAGCAGTTATCAGGTGTTTTTATCAATTGTTGCATTTAAAAAATCAAGCAATTAGGGAACACAATGTTGCAACAATGTAACCCTATTTGCAAAATAGTACTAAATAAGTTTGTCGATGTAAGACATTTGCAAAGGCGCATCCAAAACACGCTGGAAAATGCAACTGAATCTGTTTTTGGAGGCTTGAATAGGAAATGTGCATCGGTCCTACAAGTACTGAAAGCTCTTCTCCCATCTCCCTTTTCTGAAAAGCCATTTAATATATGGTTCCCAGATAGGGGACATATCAGATATTGCCTTTCAAAAGCAGCAAATATCATACCACTTCTATTGCCATCAAAGATAAACATTGATTGTTTTCAGATATTGGATTGAAAAAGCAGTCTTTATTGACATAAAGAAGCAAAAAAAACATACATAAACATTACACACATAAGTACTGTGTTGCAGCACAGCCAAAACACAATACAAATGCTGTCGGTATAGTACAGTTCAAGAACTACAGCACAGGCCAGCCTACACTATAAATCATGAACTGCACTATACATTTAAACAATACAATAGTTAATAAGGCTATGGGTGTGGAGTGTAAGAGGGTGACGGAATCACAAGCCCAAAGCTTTATTGAAAGACAGACACATATAAAGGGAGGATTAATAAATACAAAAATACCCTTTACTATAGAATGTAGTCCAATCCGGTCTTTCAACTCTTCCACAACTGAAAAACAGATAGTGTTCCCAAGCCTTCCATCCTGGAATATCTTCAGTCTCTCGCCAATGAAGAAAACAATCCCTCCAGCAGACTCTTCAACCACGATACAATATCACAGCCAAAAGAGCGAGAAGCAACTACACTTGCGTTTAAACAAAATGGCTAAAACTTAGTGGAGGAAAGTGCAGTGCACCAAAACATAAGCTGACACAATCATGGAGAATGCGCCAGCATATATGCTCTTCTGTCTATATTTTCCAAACCTGCTCTTGTCCCCTCCAGTTGCTCCATGTAGATTTGACGTCTGGCAAGGTGCATAACTCACTGACAAACAGGCACACTCCTGCATTAGTTTTCTCTCTCACTAGCTGGATGATACACATTCATTTGCATGTGCTCCACCTCCGATATACCGCCCACCCAACCACCCAGTCACCAGAGCCACCCACAAGCCAACTAGCTCCGTGATTTAATTTGCACAGTGCAGTCATCCAGGCAGCATGTCCTTCTCAATGGAATAATCTCTGGTTCCATGGAATCTTCCGCATTGGAATGCTGCGGAACAAAAAGGATTTAAACATTCAGCTTGCTAGCATTCAATGTACCTGCGGTTTGGTTCTAGCACATGGGTCTTCATCCTGTGGCCCTCCAGCTGCTGTGAAACTACACATCCCAGCATGCCCTGCCACAGTTTTGCTATTAAGGTATGCTAAAACTGAGGCAGGGCATGCTGGGATATGTAGTTCCACAGCAGCTGGAGGGTCGCAGGTTGAAGACCCATGTTCTAGCATGCCTGTTCTATGATGCATGTTCCGTGATGTCACAATCAGCTTGGAATGGGGTGTCTAGCATGCATTTGCTGACAGCCACTTGAGGCAGACACACATCAGGAGATGCAGCATATCGGAGGTCTTCGATGCCTTTCCAGCAAATGCACACCACCAGCTGCTGGTCTGGACACAAAACAATGCCCACAATTGAAGGCTCAAAATGCCCAACTACAGGATTAATGTAAGTAGTGAATTTAGGAATGAATTTAGAAGTAGGAAATTAAGTTAGTTCACAAGTACATTCAAATTCAGATCTAAAGACTAGGTAGGCCTCACGTCCTGGCAGCGCCCAGCATTTAAAAATGCCTTGATTAGAGGTAGGGAATTAAATGTAGATAAGAAGTAGACACAAAATAAGACTCCACAGAGCAATTATCAGGTGTCTTTATCAATTTTTGCATTTAAAAATTCAAGCAATTAGGGAACACAATGTTGCGACAATGTAACCCTATTTGCAAAATAGTACTAAATAAGTTTGTCGATGTAAGACATTTGCAAAGGCGCAAACAATACACGCTGGAAAATGCAACTGAATCTGTTTTTGGAGGTTAGAATAAATGCAGGATCAAGTAGCTCAATGGGCAGGGTGTTTGATTAGAATTCAACAGGTTATAGGTTTGAATCCTGGGTATGATAGTTTGAGGTGTATGTTTGTATATATTAGTCACACATGGCTTACTTGTACAAATGGCATGTCACCAGTTAGTGCTGACTGCTGATATGCCATTTACACAAACATGCCATGTGTGACTGTATATGCATTTAAGGAGGGCACCCCGGCAATACCACAAACCATTGAGTGTCAAGTATACTAGATATATCTTCATATCTCATGTGCTTTCTCTGAGACCAATCTTGTTATGCCCCTTCCCCACAAGGCATGCACCTTTTGTCCATATTGAAAAAATGGGGAGGGAGGGAGGGAGGGAGGGGGGGGGGCATATAATTCTCTGTCACAGGGATCCAAAAAGTCTAGTTATGGCTCTGGTATGCATTATGTAATCTGGCAGACCATCTCTCCAACACTGGCTGGTTGGAATAGAAATCCGGTTATCTATGTGAGCAAATGACCATCAACGATTTACTCTCAAACACTAAAAAATGGACAAAAATGGTCCCCTAAACAAATTGGTTAAATTTTGGGTTTAACCAATTTGTGTAATGACCATTTTTGACCACTTTTCTAGTGTTTGGGAGCAAATGGCTAATTGACATTTGCTCCAATACATTACCAGATTTTCATTCCATCCATCCAGACTGGATAGATAGCCTGACAGATAATTGTGTAGTGTACGCCCAGGATAACTGTCAGTCATGCTTTATTTTATGACGGCACATAAATGGGTGGGCAGATCCAGGGCAAGCACTGCCCACTCATGCATAGTTGTCAACTGATGTGAAGTTCCAGGGGGCAATCTCAGTTATAAAGAGAAGTATCTGGAAATTGTCCCTAGTTAAAAAAAAAAATTTGATCACCTCCATTTATTTAGTATGATATCCCAGGTGATAGGATGCCAGCAGTCAGAACAACATACTTTATTAAATAACACATCTCAAACTACCATACCCAGGATTCAAACCTATAACCTGTTGAATTCTAATCAAACACCCTACCTATTGAGCTATTTGATCCTGCATAAAAATTGTGAACATTATATGAAGCTATTGGTACTTTGCAAAAAAAAAAAGAATCAGCATTACAACGCAGCAGATCCATGCAGTTTGCAGCCACACACTACATGTATCTGCTCAGCCACAATGCTGATTATTTCTTCACAAAGTGCAAGGTGAGCTCCAAACAGAATTCTCTAGCTTAGAATTATACCTTTCTTTGCCAAACCTAGAAGTCGGGCCCCCCACCCTGGGATCCCCCAGAGGGAGGCCTGCACCGTCATGCGGCAGGCTTGTCCGTTTTGGAAGCAGGCTGATGGGCAGCCCAGGATTGCTTCAGTCTGGGCTTGGCAGGTCTGGAAACATGAGCTTGCTTTGGGTATGCCTGACCTTGGGTACGCTTTACCTGGAAGATGAAAGGGCCAAGAAAAGTACTTTTAGCCTTCTGCGTGGTAGGAGTCATACTAGGTAGGCAAGCTGTTTTAGCAGTAGCCAGATCAGCTACAATCTTATTGAGGTCTTCTCCAAAAGGAGATTCAACTGAGGCAGCACAAGGGAACTCTCATCTGGGGACAACAACTGCAGGGAGAACACATATTTTCAGATGAACATGGTAGGGCAGAAGGCTGCCTAATACTGAAGCACCCCCAAACAACAAATCAAATGCAACTTACTTGACAGAGATGTGCCTGAGCAACGGCCCTCCCCAGCCCTATCCCAAATCATACTTATTTTGCATAGGAGATACCATGGTCATGAAGATTGTTCTCCCAGGGTTAGGTTCATTCATTGCATTCTGGGTATGCTGACCCCTGTGATTTCCCCAAATGTGGGAAACTCGACTGCATTATTTGTGGTAGTGGGGGACTGTGTTTGTGCTTTCCTCTGGTCAGCTCTGGTAAAAGTCATATTTCTTTGTCTCAGATCTTCCTCTAGCCTTGTTCTTCTTTCGAGAGTTCCCTTGTGCTGCCTCAGTTGGATCTCCTTCACTTGACAGGGGGGTGCCCGAGCAGCGACCCTCCCAAGCTCTAGCCCAACTCCTACTTACCAGCCAGGTGAGATACTATGATCATGAAGTTGCTTCTCCCAGGGCAAGGCTCACCCATTGCACTCTGGGTGTGCTGCCCCTGCGATTTCCCCAAATGTGGGAAACTTGACTGCATAATTTGAGTGTTCCCTGGTCGGCTCTCATGTAATTCAGATCTCTTTGTCTCAGGTCTCTCTCCAGCCTAGTTTGCTGTCTGTTTCCACTTCTCTTTTCTTGAGCCGCTCCCTTCTATGCCCTTGCGCACTATCCTTACTTCTCCCGTCTGCTTACTTTGTGCCTTCCAATGCACAATGCAAACTACAGGTAGTGCTGCAGGGCCCACACCCTTTTACTTGCCGTACAGAGCAGCTCTGGAGCTGTTACAGAGCCCAGCTACTGCAAGAAATCAGCTTGAATGCTTCAGGGGCTGAGGCATAGCCAACATGAGCCCCACACCGAAGGAGGGTGGAGGTGTTTAATGCGAACTAGGGGTCATCCAAGCGCCGCAAAAGGCCGCCATGCCCTGCACGCCCCTTTTCTCTTTTCACATGCAGACGAGGGTTGAAGCCAACTTTGACCCACTGCTTGGATGACATCACCATATGCAAATCCATCTGCTGCAGGCCTTCCCCCAGGAATGCTTGCACTAGTTGTTGCATTTGGTTTGTTGTTTGGGGGTGCTTCAGTTTTAGGCAGCCTTCTGCCCTCCCATGTTCATCTGAAAATATGTGTTCTCCCTGCAGTTGTTGTCCCCAGATGAGAGTTCCCTTGTGCTGCCTCAGTTGAATCTCCTTTACTTGACAGAGATGTGCCTGAGCAGCGGCCCTCCCCAGCCCTATCCCAAATCATACTTATTTTGCATAGGCGATACCATGGTCATGAAGATTGTTTTCCCAGGGTGAGGTTCATTCATTGCATTCTGGGTATGCTGACCCCTGTGATTTCCCCAAATGTGGGAAACTCGACTGCATTATTTGTGGTAGTGGGGGACTGTGTTTGTGCTTTCCTCTGGTCAGCTCTGGTAAAAGTCAGATTTCTTTGTCTCAGATCTTCCTCTAGCCTTGTTCTTCTTTCGAGAGTTCCCTTGTGCTGCCTCAGTTGGATCTCCTTCACTTGACAGGGGGGTACCCGAGCAGCGACCCTCCCCAGCTCTAGCCCAAATCCTACTTACCTGCCAGGTGAGATACTATGATCATGAAGGTGCTTCTCCCAGGGCAAGGCTCACCCATTGCACTCTGGGTGTGCTGCTCCTGTGATTTCCCCAAATGTGGGAAACTTGACTGCATAATTTGTGTTTCCCCTGGTCGGCTCTCGTATAATTCAGATCTCTTTGTCTCAGGTCTCTCTCCAGCCTAGTTTGCTGTCTGTTTCCACTTCTCTTTTCTTGAGCTGCTCCCTTCTATGCCCTTGCGCACTATCCTGACTTCTCCCGTCTGCTTACTTTGTGCCTTCCAAACTACAGGTAGTGCTGCAGGGCCCACACCCTTTTACTTGCCGTACAGAGCAGCTCTGGAGCTGTTACAGTGCCCAGCTGCTGCAAGAAATCAGCTTGTATGCTTCAGGGGCTGTGGCATAGCCAACATGAGCCCCACACCGAAGGAGGGTGGAGGTGTTTAATGCGAACTAGGGGTCATCCAAGCGCCGCAAAAGGCCGCCATGCCCTGCACGCCCCTTTTCTCTTTTCATATGCAGACGAGGGTTGAAGCCAACTTTGACCCACTGCTTGGATGACATCACCATATGCAAATCCATCTGCTGCAGGCCTTCCCCCAGGAATGCTTGCACTAGTTGTTGCATTTGGTTTGTTGTTTGGGGGTGCTTCAGTATTAGGCAGCCTTCTGCCCTCCCATGTTCAGCTGAAAATATGTGTTCTCCCTGCAGTTGTTGTCCCCAGATGAGAGTTCCCTTGTGCTGCCTCAGTTGAATCTCCTTTACTTGACAGAGATGTGCCTGAGCAGCGGCCCTCCCCAGCCCTATCCCAAATCATACTTATTTTGCATAGGAGATACCATGGTCATGAAGATTGTTCTCCCAGGGTGAGGTTCATTCATTGCATTCTGGGTATGCTGACCCCTGTGATTTCCCCAAATGTGGGAAACTCGACTGCATTATTTGTTGTAGTGGGGGACTGTGTTTGTGTTTTCCTCTGGTCAGCTCTGGTAAAAGTCAGATTTCTTTGTCTCAGATCTTCCTCTAGCCTTGTTCTTCTTTCGAGAGTTCCCTTGTGCTGCCTCAGTTGGATCTCCTTCACTTGACAGGGGGGTGCCCGAGCAGCGACCCTCCCCAGCTCTAGCCCAACTCCTACTTACCTGCCAGGTGAGATACTATGATCATGAAGGTGCTTCTCCCAGGGCAAGGCTCACCCATTGCACTCTGGGTGTGCTGCCCCTGCGATTTCCCCAAATGTGGGAAACTTGACTGCATAATTTGAGTGTTCCCTGGTCGGCTCTCATGTAATTCAGATCTCTTTGTCTCAGGTCTCTCTCCAGCCTAGTTTGCTGTCTGTTTCCACTTCTCTTTTCTTGAGCCGCTCCCTTCTATGCCCTTGCGCACTATCCTTACTTCTCCCGTCTGCTTACTTTGTGCCTTCCAATGCACAATGCAAACTACAGGTAGTGCTGCAGGGCCCACACCCTTTTACTTGCCGTACAGAGCAGCTCTGGAGCTGTTACAGAGCCCAGCTACTGCAAGAAATCAGCTTGAATGCTTCAGGGGCTGAGGCATAGCCAACATGAGCCCCACACCGAAGGAGGGTGGAGGTGTTTAATGCGAACTAGGGGTCATCCAAGCGCCGCAAAAGGCCGCCATGCCCTGCACGCCCCTTTTCTCTTTTCACATGCAGACGAGGGTTGAAGCCAACTTTGACCCACTGCTTGGATGACATCACCATATGCAAATCCATCTGCTGCAGGCCTTCCCCCAGGAATGCTTGCACTAGTTGTTGCATTTGGTTTGTTGTTTGGTGGCTGCTTCAGTATTAGGCAGCCTTCTGCCCTCCCATGTTCATCTGAAAATATGTGTTCTCCCTGCAGTTGTTGTCCCCAGATGAGAGTTCCCTTGTGCTGCCTCAGTTGAATCTCCTTTACTTGACAGAGATGTGCCTGAGCAGCGGCCCTCCCCAGCCCTATCCCAAATCATACTTATTTTGCATAGGCGATACCATGGTCATGAAGATTGTTTTCCCAGGGTGAGGTTCATTCATTGCATTCTGGGTATGCTGACCCCTGTGATTTCCCCAAATGTGGGAAACTCGACTGCATTATTTGTGGTAGTGGGGGACTGTGTTTGTGCTTTCCTCTGGTCAGCTCTGGTAAAAGTCAGATTTCTTTGTCTCAGATCTTCCTCTAGCCTTGTTCTTCTTTCGAGAGTTCCCTTGTGCTGCCTCAGTTGGATCTCCTTCACTTGACAGGGGGGTACCCGAGCAGCGACCCTCCCCAGCTCTAGCCCAAATCCTACTTACCTGCCAGGTGAGATACTATGATCATGAAGGTGCTTCTCCCAGGGCAAGGCTCACCCATTGCACTCTGGGTGTGCTGCTCCTGCGATTTCCCCAAATGTGGGAAACTTGACTGCATAATTTGTGTTTCCCCTGGTCGGCTCTCGTATAATTCAGATCTCTTTGTCTCAGGTCTCTCTCCAGCCTAGTTTGCTGTCTGTTTCCACTTCTCTTTTCTTGAGCTGCTCCCTTCTATGCCCTTGCGCACTATCCTGACTTCTCCCGTCTGCTTACTTTGTGCCTTCCAAACTACAGGTAGTGCTGCAGGGCCCACACCCTTTTACTTGCCGTACAGAGCAGCTCTGGAGCTGTTACAGTGCCCAGCTGCTGCAAGAAATCAGCTTGTATGCTTCAGGGGCTGTGGCATAGCCAACATGAGCCCCACACCGAAGGAGGGTGGAGGTGTTTAATGCGAACTAGGGGTCATCCAAGCGCCGCAAAAGGCCGCCATGCCCTGCACGCCCCTTTTCTCTTTTCATATGCAGACGAGGGTTGAAGCCAACTTTGACCCACTGCTTGGATGACATCACCATATGCAAATCCATCTGCTGCAGGCCTTCCCCCAGGAATGCTTGCACTAGTTGTTGCATTTGGTTTGTTGTTTGGGGGTGCTTCAGTATTAGGCAGCCTTCTGCCCTCCCATGTTCATCTGAAAATATGTGTTCTCCCTGCAGTTGTTGTCCCCAGATGAGAGTTCCCTTGTGCTGCCTCAGTTGAATCTCCTTTACTTGACAGAGATGTGCCTGAGCAGCGGCCCTCCCCAGCCCTATCCCAAATCATACTTATTTTGCATAGGAGATACCATGGTCATGAAGATTGTTCTCCCAGGGTGAGGTTCATTCATTGCATTCTGGGTATGCTGACCCCTGTGATTTCCCCAAATGTGGGAAACTCGACTGCATTATTTGTTGTAGTGGGGGACTGTGTTTGTGTTTTCCTCTGGTCAGCTCTGGTAAAAGTCAGATTTCTTTGTCTCAGATCTTCCTCTAGCCTTGTTCTTCTTTCGAGAGTTCCCTTGTGCTGCCTCAGTTGGATCTCCTTCACTTGACAGGGGGGTGCCCGAGCAGCGACCCTCCCCAGCTCTAGCCCAACTCCTACTTACCTGCCAGGTGAGATACTATGATCATGAAGGTGCTTCTCCCAGGGCAAGGCTCACCCATTGCACTCTGGGTGTGCTGCCCCTGCGATTTCCCCAAATGTGGGAAACTTGACTGCATAATTTGAGTGTTCCCTGGTCGGCTCTCATGTAATTCAGATCTCTTTGTCTCAGGTCTCTCTCCAGCCTAGTTTGCTGTCTGTTTCCACTTCTCTTTTCTTGAGCCGCTCCCTTCTATGCCCTTGCGCACTATCCTTACTTCTCCCGTCTGCTTACTTTGTGCCTTCCAATGCACAATGCAAACTACAGGTAGTGCTGCAGGGCCCACACCCTTTTACTTGCCGTACAGAGCAGCTCTGGAGCTGTTACAGAGCCCAGCTACTGCAAGAAATCAGCTTGAATGCTTCAGGGGCTGAGGCATAGCCAACATGAGCCCCACACCGAAGGAGGGTGGAGGTGTTTAATGCGAACTAGGGGTCATCCAAGCGCCGCAAAAGGCCGCCATGCCCTGCACGCCCCTTTTCTCTTTTCACATGCAGACGAGGGTTGAAGCCAACTTTGACCCACTGCTTGGATGACATCACCATATGCAAATCCATCTGCTGCAGGCCTTCCCCCAGGAATGCTTGCACTAGTTGTTGCATTTGGTTTGTTGTTTGGGGGTGCTTCAGTATTAGGCAGCCTTCTGCCCTCCCATGTTCATCTGAAAATATGTGTTCTCCCTGCAGTTGTTGTCCCCAGATGAGAGTTCCCTTGTGCTGCCTCAGTTGAATCTCCTTTACTTGACAGAGATGTGCCTGAGCAGCGGCCCTCCCCAGCCCTATCCCAAATCATACTTATTTTGCATAGGCGATACCATGGTCATGAAGATTGTTTTCCCAGGGTGAGGTTCATTCATTGCATTCTGGGTATGCTGACCCCTGTGATTTCCCCAAATGTGGGAAACTCGACTGCATTATTTGTTGTAGTGGGGGACTGTGTTTGTGCTTTCCTCTGGTCAGCTCTGGTAAAAGTCAGATTTCTTTGTCTCAGATCTTCCTCTAGCCTTGTTCTTCTTTCGAGAGTTCCCTTGTGCTGCCTCAGTTGGATCTCCTTCACTTGACAGGGGGGTACCCGAGCAGCGACCCTCCCCAGCTCTAGCCCAAATCCTACTTACCTGCCAGGTGAGATACTATGATCATGAAGGTGCTTCTCCCAGGGCAAGGCTCACCCATTGCACTCTGGGTGTGCTGCTCCTGCGATTTCCCCAAATGTGGGAAACTTGACTGCATAATTTGTGTTTCCCCTGGTCGGCTCTCGTATAATTCAGATCTCTTTGTCTCAGGTCTCTCTCCAGCCTAGTTTGCTGTCTGTTTCCACTTCTCTTTTCTTGAGCTGCTTTCTTCTATGCCCTTGCGCACTATCCTGACTTCTCCCGTCTGCTTACTTTGTGCCTTCCAAACTACAGGTAGTGCTGCAGGGCCCACACCCTTTTACTTGCCGTACAGAGCAGCTCTGGAGCTGTTACAGTGCCCAGCTGCTGCAAGAAATCAGCTTGTATGCTTCAGGGGCTGTGGCATAGCCAACATGAGCCCCACACCGAAGGAGGGTGGAGGTGTTTAATGCGAACTAGGGGTCATCCAAGCGCCGCAAAAGGCCGCCATGCCCTGCACGCCCCTTTTCTCTTTTCATATGCAGACGAGGGTTGAAGCCAACTTTGACCCACTGCTTGGATGACATCACCATATGCAAATCCATCTGCTGCAGGCCTTCCCCCAGGAATGCTTGCACTAGTTGTTGCATTTGGTTTGTTGTTTGGGGGTGCTTCAGTATTAGGCAGCCTTCTGCCCTCCCATGTTCATCTGAAAATATGTGTTCTCCCTGCAGTTGTTGTCCCCAGATGAGAGTTCCCTTGTGCTGCCTCAGTTGAATCTCCTTTACTTGACAGAGATGTGCCTGAGCAGCGGCCCTCCCCAGCCCTATCCCAAATCATACTTATTTTGCATAGGAGATACCATGGTCATGAAGATTGTTCTCGCAGGGTGAGGTTCATTCATTGCATTCTGGGTATGCTGACCCCTGTGATTTCCCCAAATGTGGGAAACTCGACTGCATTATTTGTTGTAGTGGGGGACTGTGTTTGTGTTTTCCTCTGGTCAGCTCTGGTAAAAGTCAGATTTCTTTGTCTCAGATCTTCCTCTAGCCTTGTTCTTCTTTCGAGAGTTCCCTTGTGCTGCCTCAGTTGGATCTCCTTCACTTGACAGGGGGGTGCCCGAGCAGCGACCCTCCCCAGCTCTAGCCCAACTCCTACTTACCTGCCAGGTGAGATACTATGATCATGAAGGTGCTTCTCCCAGGGCAAGGCTCACCCATTGCACTCTGGGTGTGCTGCCCCTGCGATTTCCCCAAATGTGGGAAACTTGACTGCAGAATTTGTGTTTCCCCTGGTCGGCTCTCGTATAATTCAGATCTCTTTGTCTCAGGTCTCTCTACAGCCTAGTTTGCTGTCTGTTTCCACTTCTTTTTTCTTGAGCCCCTCCCTTTTATACCCTTGTGCACTATCCTGACTTCTCCTCCTGTCTGCTTACTTTGTGCCTTCCAATGCACAATGCAAACTACAGGTAGTGCTGCAGGGCCCACACCCTTTTACTTGCCTTACAGAGCAGCTCTGGAGCTGTTACAGTGCCAAGCTGCTGCAAGAAATCAGCTTGAATGCTTCAGGGGCTGGGGCATGGCCAACATGAGACCCACACCGAAGGAGGGTGGGGGTGTTTCATGCAAACTAAGTGTCATCCAAGCACCGCAAAAGGCCGCCATGCCCTGCACGCCCCTTTTCTCTTTTCATATGCAGACGAGGGTTGAAGCCAACTTTGACCCACTGCTTGGATGACATGACCATATGCAAATCCATCTGCGGCAGGCCTTCCCCCAGGAATGCTTGCACTAGTTGTTGCATTTGGTTTGTTGTTTGGGGGTGCTTCAGTATTAGGCAGCCTTCTGCCCTCCCATGTTCATCTGAAAATATGTGTTCTCCCTGCAGTTGTTGTCCCCAGATGAGAGTTCCCTTGTGCTGCCTCAGTTGAATCTCCTTTACTTGACAGAGATGTGCCTGAGCAGCGGCCCTCCCCAGCCCTATCCCAAATCATACTTATTTTGCATATGAGATACCATGGTCATGAAGATTATTCTCCCAGGGTGAGGTTCATTCATTGCATTCTGGGTATGCTGACCCCTGTGATTTCCCCAAATGTGGGTAACTCGACTGCATTATTTGTGGTAGTGGGGGACTGTGTTTGTGTTTTCCTCTGGTCAGCTCTGGTAAAAGTCAGATTTCTTTGTTTCAGATCTTCCTCTAGCCTTGTTCTTCTTTCGAGAGTTCCCTTGTGCTGCCTCAGTTGGATCTCCTTCACTTGACAGGGGGGTGCCCGAGCAGCGACCCTCCCCAGCTCAAGCCCAACTCCTACTTACCTGCCAGGTGAGATACTATGATCATGAAGGTGCTTCTTCCAGGGCAAGGCTCACCCATTGCACTCTGGGTGTGCTGCCCCTGCGATTTCCCCAAATGTGGGAAACTTGACTGCATAATTTGTGTTTCCCCTGGTCGGCTCTCGTATAATTCAGATCTCTTTGTCTCAGGTCTCTCTCCAGCCTAGTTTGCTGTCTGTTTCCACTTCTTTTTTCTTGAGCCCCTCCCTTTTATACCCTTGTGCACTATCCTGACTTCTCCTCCTGTCTGCTTACTTTGTGCCTTCCAATGCACAATGCAAACTACACACCCTTTTACTTGCCTTACAGAGCAGCTCTGGAGCTGTTACAGTGCCAAGCTGCTGTAAGAAATCAGCTTGAATGCTTCAGGGGCTGGGGCATTGTCAACATGAGCCCCACACCGAAGGAGGGTGGGGGTGTTTAATGCGAACTAAGGGTCATCCAAGCGCCGCAAAAGGCCGCCATGCCCTGCATACCCCTTTTCTCTTTTCATATGCAGATGAGGGATCCAGCCAACTTTGGCCCACTGCTTGGATGACATCACCGTATGCAAATCCGTCTTCTGCAGAACTTCCCCCAGGAATGCTTGTACTAGTTGTTGCATTTGGTTTGTTGTTTGGGGGTGCTTCAGTATTAGGCAGCCTTCTGCCCTCCCATGTTCATCTGAAAATATGTGTTCTCCCTGCAGTTGTTGTCCCCAGATGAGAGTTCCCTTGTGCTGCCTCAGTTGAATCTCCTTTACTTGACAGAGATGTGCCTGAGCAGCGGCCCTCCCCAGCCCTATCCCAAATCATACTTATTTTGCATAGGCGATACCATGGTCATGAAGATTGTTCTCCCAGGGTGAGGTTCATTCATTGCATTCTGGGTATGCTGACCCCTGTGATTTCCCCAAATGTGGGAAACTCGACTGCATTATTTGTGGTAGTGGGGGACTGTGTTTGTGCTTTCCTCTGGTCAGCTCTGGTAAAAGTCAGATTTCTTTGTCTCAGATCTTCCTCTAGCCTTGTTCTTCTTTCGAGAGTTCCCTTGTGCTGCCTCAGTTGGATCTCCTTCATTTGACAGGGGGTGCCCGAGCAGCAATCCTCCACAGCTCTGGCCCAACTCCTACTTACCTGCCAGGTGAGATACTATGATCTTCACTGTTAGGGCAATCAGGATGTGGAATTCCCTGCCAGGGAAGGTGGTAATGGCGGACTCTGTAATTGGATTTAAAAAAGGAATGGATACATTTCTGAATGAAAAAGCTATCCAAGGTTATAATACTTAAAATATCAACATGGTTAATCCGGGGGTAACATGAGTTGTAGTAGCTAACTAGTCATAAAACATTATTCAGCAAGTATGTAGAATCATCACAACTTAAAACAGGTTGAACACGATGGGCAATTTGCCTCTATTCAACCTCAAAAACTATGTTACTATATGTTACTATATTACTATGTTACTGTAGTATACAGAACACCACAATGCAATGAGCAGTGATAGTGAGCACTGATGAGGATACTAGAACTGACACTGAGCAGCAAGATGCAGCACTGGACTATTAGTAATGTACTGTAGTATGCTGAGCACAACAATGCAGCACAAGACAATGAGCAGTGATACTGAGCACTGATGAGGATACTACTGAGAACTGACACTGAGCAGGAGAGACACACTACTAGTATTACTGAGCAGCAATAAGTATCCACTGATACTGAGCACTGATATTGAGATTTCCACTGAGAGAACATAGCCACGTCCTCTCCGCTCTCTCTTCAATGCACGAGTAAAAATGGCGGCAACGCGCAGCTCTTTATATGGAATCCGAATCTCGCGAGAATCCGACAGCGGGATGATGACATTTTCCCTTGTTCAGGTTTTCCGAGTCAGGCGGGAACAACCGAGCCTGCCTCGGAGGAGGAGTTCGTGGGGTTCGTGGGGAATTCGGTTCTCGGAGAACCGAACCCGCTCCTCTCTACCTTATACCCATCAATTTTTTTTATTTTCAATCTAAGCCCCTGCAGTTTTCTGTAAGCATCTGCTTTGCTATGATGATCAACAAGTCACAAGGGCAAACACTCAGGGCTTGAGGCGTAGATCTTAGGACCAGCTGCTACAAGCATGGCAGAGGTGTCACTATCACTGGTGACACCCAGAGAGGTGGCGAGGGAGATTGTAATGCAGTGCGCGCAGATAAGCAGCGCAATGGTAAAAAGGAGGCATGGTTTCATAGGTAGGGGCGTGGCCTGGTGGCCTGAATCTACATTTTGTTGCTCCGGGTGTCCCGGGGGTTGGGGGCTGCACCGGGGACTAGTGTGTGAGCGGTGCTGGCTCCTGCACAGTGACATGGCATGGCCACTAGAGATGTGCACCGGAAATTTTTCGGGTTTTGTGTTTTGGTTTTGGGTTCGGTTCCGCGGCCGTGTTTTGGGTTTGAACGCGTTTTGGCTAAACCTCACCGAATTTTTTTTGTCGGATTCGGGTGTGTTTTGGATTCGGGTGTTTTTTTCAAAAAACCCTAAAAAACAGCTTAAATCATAGAATTTGGGAGTCATTTTGATCCCAAAGTATTATTAACCTCAATAACCATAATTTCCACTAATTTTCAGTCTATTCTTAACACCTCACACCTCACAATATTATTTTTAGTCCTAAAATTTGCACCGAGGTCGCTGGATGACTAAGCTCAGTGACCCAAGTGGCCGACACAAACACCTGGCCCATCTAGGAGTGGCACTGCAGTGTCACGCATGATGGCCCTTCCAAAAAACACTCCCCAAACAGCACATGACGCAAAGAAAAAAAGAGGCGCAATGAGGTAGCTGTGTGACTAAGCTCAGCGACCCAAGTGGCCGACACAAACACCTGGCCCATCTAGGAGTGGCACTGCAGTGTCACGCAGGATGGCCCTTCCAAAAAACACTCCCCAAACAGCACATGACGCAAAGAAAAAAAGAGGCGCAATGAGGTAGCTGTGTGACTAAGCTCAGCGACCCAAGTGGCCGACACAAACACCTGGCCCATCTAGGAGTGGCACTGCAGTGTCACGCAGGATGGCCCTTCCAAAAACACTCCCCAAACAGCACATGACGCAAAGAAAAAAAGAGGCGCAATGAGGTAGCTGTGTGACTAAGCTCAGCGACCCAAGTGGCCGACACAAACACCTGGCCCATCTAGGAGTGGCACTGCAGTGTCACGCAGGATGGCCCTTCCAAAAAACACTCCCCAAACAGCACATGACGCAAAGAAAAAAAGTGGCGCAATGAGGTAGCTGTGTGACTAAGCTCAGCGACCCAAGTGGACGACACAAACACCTGGCCCATCTAGGAGTGTCACTGCAGTGTCACGCAGGATGGCCCTTCCAAAAAACACTCCCCAAACAGCACATGACGCAAAGAAAAAAAGAGGCGCAATGAGGTAGCTGTGTGACTAAGCTCAGCGACCCAAGTGGCCGACACAAACACCTGGCCCATCTAGGAGTGGCACTGCAGTGTCACGCAGGATGGCCCTTCCAAAAAACACTCCCCAAACAGCACATGACGCAAAGAAAAATAAAAGAAAAAAGAGGTGCAAGGTGGAATTGCCTTGGGCCCTCCCACCCACCCTTATGTTGTATAAACAGGACATGCACACTTTAACCAACCCATCATTTCAGTGACAGGGTCTGCCACACGACTGTGACTGAAATGACGGGTTGGTTTGGACCCCCACCAAAAAAGAAGCAATAAATCTCTCCTTGCACAAACTGGCTCTATAGAGGCAAGATGTCCACCTCATCATCATCCTCCGATTCATCACCGTGTACATCCCCCTCCTCACAGATTATCAATTCGTCCCCACTGGAATCCACCATCTCAGCTCCCTGTATACTTTGTGGAGGCAATTGCTGCTGGTCAATGTCTCCACGGAGCAATTGATTATAATTCATTTTAATGAACATCATCTTCTCCACATTTTCTGGAAGTAACCTCGTACGCCGATTGCTGACAAGGTGAGCGGCGGCACTAAACACTCTTTCGGAGTACACACTTGTGGGAGGGCAACTTAGGTAGAATAAAGCCAGTTTGTGCAAGGGCCTCCAAATTGCCTCTTTTTCCTGCCAGTATACGTACGGACTGTCTGACGTGCCTACTTGGATGCGGTCACTCATATAATCCTCCACCATTCTTTCAATGGTGAGAGAATCATATGCAGTGACAGTAGACGACATGTCCGTAATCGTTGGCAGGTCCTTCAGTCCGGACCAGATGTCAGCATCAGCAGTCGCTCCAGACTGCCCTGCATCACCGCCAGCGGGTGGGCTCGGAATTCTGAGCCTTTTCCTCGCACCCCCAATTGCGGGAGAATGTGAAGGAGGAGCTGTTGACCGATCAAGTTCCGCTTGACTTGATAATTTTCTCACCAGCAGGTCTTTGAACCCCTGCAGACTTGTGTCTGCCGGAAAGAGAGATACAACGTAGGTTTTAAATCTAGGATCGAGCACGGTGGCCAAAATGTAGTGCTCTGATTTCAACAGATTGACCACCCGTGAATCCTGGTTAAGCGAATGAAGGGCTCCATCCACAAGTCCCACATGCCTAGCGGAATCGCTCTGTCTTAGCTCCTCCTTCAATGTCTCCAGCTTCTTCTGCAAAAGCCTGATGACGGGAATGACCTGACTCAGGCTGGCAGTGTCTGAACTGACTTCACGTGTGGCAAGTTCAAAAGGTTGCAGAACCTTGCACAACGTTGAAATCATTCTCCACTGCGCTTGAGACAGGTGCATTCCACCTCCTATATCGTGGTCAGATGTATAGGCTTGAATGGCCTTTTGCTGCTCCTCCATCCTCTGAAGCATATAGAGGGTTGAATTCCACCTCGTTTCCACTTCTTGCTTCAGATGATGGCAGGGCAGGTTCAGGCGTTTTTGGTGTTGCTCCAGTCTTCTGTACGTGGTGCCTGTACGCCGAAAGTGTCCCGCAATTCTTGTGGCCACCGACAGCATCTCTTGCACGCCCCTGTCGTTTTTTAAATAATTCTGCACCACCAAATTCAAGGTATGTGCAAAACATGGGACGTGCTGGAATTTGCCCAGATATAATGCACGCACAATATTGCTGGCGTTGTCCGATGCCACAAATCCACAGGAGAGTCCAATTGGGGTAAGCCATTCTGTGATGATCTTCCTCAGTTGCCGTAAGAGGTTTTCATCTGTGTGCGTATTCTGGAAAGCGGTGATACAAAGCGTAGCCTGCCTAGGAAAGAGTTGGCGTTTGCGAGATGCTGCTACTGGTGCCGCCGCTGCTGTTCTTGCGGCGGGAGTCAATACATCTACCCAGTGGGCTGTCACAGTCATATAGTCCTGAGTCTGCCCTGCTCCACTTGTCCACATGTCCGTGGTTAAGTGGACATTGGGTACAACTGCATTTTTTAGGACACTGGTGAGTCTTTTTCTGAGGTCTGTGTACATTTTCGGTATCGCCTGCCTAGAGAAATGGAACCTAGATAGTATTTGGTACCGGGGACACAGTACCTCAATCAAGTCTATAGTTGGCTCTGAAGTAATGATGGATACCGGAACCACGTTTCTCACTGCCCAGGATGCCAAGGCCTCAGTTATCCGCTTTGCAGCAGGATGACTGCTGTGATATTTCATCTTCCTCGCAAAGGACTGTTGGACAGTCAATTGCTTGGTGGAAGTAGTAAAAGTGGTCTTACGACTTCCCCTCTGGGATGACCATCGACTCCCAGCAGCAACAACAGCAGCGCCAGCAGCAGTAGGCGTTACACTCAAGGATGCATCGGAGGAATCCCAGGCAGGAGAGAACTCGTCAGAATTGCCAGTGACATGGCCTGCAGGACTATTGGCATTCCTGGGGAAGGAGGAAATTGACACTGAGGGAGTTGGTGGGGTGGTTTGCGTGAGCTTGGTTACAAGAGGAAGGGATTTACTGGTCAGTGGACTGCTTCCGCTGTCGCCCAAAGTTTTTGAACTTGTCACTGACTTATGATGAATGCGCTGCAGGTGACGTATAAGGGAGGATGTTCCGAGGTGGTTAACGTCCTTACCCCTACTTATTACAGCTTGACAAAGGCAACACACGGCTTGACACCTGTTGTCCGCATTTCTGTTGAAATACTTCCACACCGAAGAGCTGATTTTTTTGGTATTTTCACCAGGCATGTCAATGGCCATATTCCTCCCACGGACAACAGGTGTCTCGCCGGGTGCCTGACTTAAACAAACCACCTCACCATCAGAATCCTCCTAGTCAATTTCCTCCCCAGCGCCAGCAACACCCATATTCTCCTCATCCTGGTGTACTTCAACACTGACATCTTCAATCTGACTATCAGGAACTGGACTGCGGGTGCTCCTTCCAGCACTTGCAGGGGGCGTGCAAATGGTGGAAGGTGCATGCTCTTCACGTCCAGTGTTGGGAAGGTCAGGCATCGCAACCGACACAATTGGACTCTCCTTGTGGATTTGTGATTTTGAAGAACGCACAGTTCTTTGCTGTGCTTTTGCCAGCTTAAGTCTTTTCATTTTTCTAGCGAGAGACTGAGTGCTTCCATCCTCATGTGAAGCTGAACCACTAGCCATGAACATAGGCCAGGGCCTCAGCCGTTCCTTGCCACTCCGTGTGGTAAATGGCATATTGGCAAGTTTACGCTTCTCCTCCGACGATTTTTATTTAGATTTTTGAGTCATTTTTTTACTGATCTTTTGTGTTTTGGATTTTACATGCTCTGTACTATGACATTGGGCATCGGCCTTGGCAGACGACGTTGATGGAATTTCATCGTCTCGGCCATGACTAGTGGCAGCAGCTTCAGCACGAGGTGGAAGTGGATCTTGATCTTTCCCTATTTTTGGAACCTCAACATTTTTGTTCTCCATATTTTAATAGGCACAACTAAAAGGCACCTCAGGTAAACAATGGAGATGGATGGATACTAGTATACTTATGGATGACGAGTGACTGACGACACAGAGGTAGCTACAGCCGTGGACTACCGTACTGCGTCTGCTAGTATAGAGATGATAATTAATGATATAAAAAAAAATATATATATAACTACTGTAGGTATATATAATATAATGACGGACCTGGTGGACACTGTCAGCAGACTGCTAAACTACTAGTATGAAGAAGATAGAAAAAAACTTCCACCACAGGTAGGTAGGTATACAATTATGGACGAGCACTGACGACACAGAGATGGCCACAGCCGTGGCCTACCGTACTGCGTCTGCTAGTATAGAGATGATAATTAATGATATAAAAAAAAATATATATAACTACTGTAGGTATATATAATATAATGACGGACCTGGTCGACACTGTTAGCAGACTGCTAAACTACTAGTATGAAGAAGATAGAAAAAAAAACCCACCACAGTTAGGTATACAATTATGGACGAGTGACGACACAGAGGTAGGTACAGCCGTGGACTACCGTACTGCGTCTGCTAGTATAGATAATATACTAAATATATTACTACTGTAGGTATATAATATAATGACGGACCTGGTGGACACTGTCAGCAGACTCCTAAACTACTAGTATGAAGAAGATAGAAAAAAAACCCCCACCACAGGTAGGTATACAATTATGGACGAGCACTGACGACACAGAGGTAGGTACAGCCGTGGACTACCGTACTGCATCTGCTAGTATAGATAATATAATAAATATATTACTACTGTAGGTATATAATATAATGACGGACCTGGTGGACACTGTCAGCAGACTGCTAAACTACTAGTATGAAGAAGATAAAAAAAAAACCCCACCACAGGTAGTTAGGTATACAATTATGGATGAGCACTGACGACACAGAGATAGCCACAGCCGTGGACTACCGTACTGCGTCTGCTAGTATAGATAATATAATAAATATATTACTACTGTAGGTATATAATATAATGATGGACCTGGTGGACACTGTCAGTAGACTCCTAAACTACTAGTATGAAGAAGATAGAAAAAAAAACCCCACCACAGGTAGGTAGGTATACAATTATGGACGAGCACTGACGACACAGAGATAGCCACAGCCGTGGACTACCGTACTGCGTCTGCTAATATAGAGATGATAAAGATGAAAAAAAAAATATAACACTACTGCAGGTAAATATTTATATAATATATGTATGACGGACCTGCTGGACACTGTCAGCAGAATGCATTTATAGAATAAAAAAAAAACACCACAGGAGTGTTTAACTTTTTCAGGCAGACAATATACTGGTGGTCACACTGGCAGCAAAAGTGTGCACTGTACTCCTGCTATAACTGCTCCCCAGTCTCCCCCACAATTAAGCTGTGTGAGCAGTGAGCACTCAGCACAGTCAGATATACATAGATGATATATCATGCAGCACACTGAGGCTGAGCACAGATATGGTATGTGTATCGTTTTTTTTCAGGCAGAGAACGGATTATAAATAATAAAACTGGTGGTCACTATCAGCAAAACTCTGCACTACTGAGTACTCCTGACAAGTTCAACTGCTCCCCAAATTAGTAGTAAATCAAATGTCACTCGTCTCTATCTTCTAATCTAAACGGAGAGGACGCCAGCCACGTCCTCTCCCTATCAATCTCAATGCACGTGTGAAAATGGCGGCGACGCGCGGCTCCTTATATAGAATCCAAGTCTCGTGAGAATCCGACAGCGGGATGATGACGTTCGGGCGCGCTCGGGTTAACCGAGCAAGGCGAGAGGATCCGAGTCTGCTCGGACCCGAGCAAAAAAGGGTGAAGTTCGGGCGGGTTCGGATTCCGAGGAACCGAACCCGCTCATCTCTTATGGCCACCCAGCATGACGCCTCCCTTCTTGACCATGCTGTAATTGCAGTCGCACTGCAGTTCAGCGTGATCATAAAAAATGGTGTAGCCTCCTGCTGGTGCAGACTGTATGTGCGCGCAGGAAGCCGCCACCATTTTTGTGATCACAGCGGCTGAATGTGATGTCATACAGCTGCTGTGACCACGCCCCCTGTGTCTCCTCCATTGCAGACCCCATTTTGAAGCCTTGCCCCCGCACCGCTCCATCCCTGACATGGAAATGGAGTGTTGCTGACCCCCCTCTCCCCCCCTGCTCCGATTGACAGGCAGAGGCGATCGCATTCTCTGCGGGGTGCCGCAGAAAATGCAGGCACATGCGTATGCTCTTAGCAATTTTTGCAGTTGGATCACTTATTGTGATTGCAATCCAACCTGAATCAGGCCCTATTACCTATCACAATGCGCTGCGGGCAGTACAAAATTGGTTTAATATAGGAGAAAAACCCCCAGACCTGTGCTCCTTAACTGTACCTGGTGGCTAGTGGAGCGGCTGCCCAGTAATCAGTGTCCACGCCAGTGCGCACACGGTCCACCCCCTACGGCCACGCTCCCCTTCATCAGCGGCCTCGTGATCCGGAAGGGCGGTGTGTGTGTGGCTGACCTTAGGAAGAAACCGGAGCCTCCGCTGCAGTGACCCAGCAACCAGGGCACGGGAGTATACAGCGCCGCTGGGAGTGATGAAGCTGCAGTAAAGATGTCTATTAGACCTAGCCTGCTGCAGCCCTTGTAGAGTCTCATAAAACAAGTTCTTCTTTTCTTGTCAAAATGAATAGCTAAGAATTGGCTTCCTGAGGCAGGCCCCTGTTAAGTGGCCTGCTACTGAAGGCACCAACTACAAACTGAGCTCCCTGTTCATGGAAGCGGGGTTATAGAGGAGGATGCGCTGAGCATCTTGGGAACAGTCAAAAGCTTTGAGTCGGTTGGTGCCTCAGATCAAGATCCTACTCTACACCCCAATGTGAATCCTTGTGGAGTCCTGTGTACCCCACAGAAGAAATTAATGTGTCACACCCATTGGCAGCAACCTTAGAATAGCTGCTGATGGGCACAATTGAGAAAGGAAGGGGGGGACATTTGAATCCAGCACATAGATGCAATTCAAATATGTAATTTGTACCTTCCTATTTTAAAATATAATGGATGAACTTCACCCTGTGAGAACAATCTTCATGATCAAGAGATCTCATATGCAAAATAAGTATGAGTTGGGATAGGGCTGGGGAGGGTGGCTGCTCGGGCAGCCCCTCCCCCATCAAGTTAAGGAGATTCAACTGAGGAAGCACAAGGGAACTCTCGTCTGGGGACAACAACTGCAGGGAGACCACATCTTTTCAGATGAACATGGGAGGGCGGAAGGCTGCCTAATACTGAAGCACCATCAAATATCAAACCATATGCAACAACTAGTACAAGCATTCCTGGGGGAAGGTCTGCAGCAGACGGATTTGCATACGGTGATGTCATCCAAGCAGTGGGCCAAAGTTGGCTGGAACCCTCATCTGCATATGAAAAGAGAAAAGGGGCATGCAGGGCATGGCGGCCTTTTGCGGTGCTTGGATGACCCCTAGTTCGCATTAAACACCCCCACCCTCCTTTGGTGTGGGGCTCATGTTGGCTATGCCCCAGCCCCTGAAGCATTCAAGCTGATTTCTTGCAGCAGCTGGGCACTGTAACAGCTCCAGAGCTGCTCTGTAAGGCAACTAAAAGGGTGTGGGCCCTGCAGCACCACCTGTAGTTCGCATTGTGCGTTGGAAGGCACAAAGTAAGCAGACGGGAGAAGTCAGGATAGTGCGCAAGGGCATAGAAGGGAGTGGCTCCAGAAAAGAGAAGTGGAAACAGACAGCAAACTAGGCTGGAGAGAGACCTGAGACAAAGAGATCTGAATTATACGAGAGCCGACCAGGGGAAACACAAATTATGCAATCAAGGTTCCCACATTTGGGGAAATCACAGGAGCAGCACACCCAGAGTGCAATGGGTGAGCCTTGCCCTGGGAGAAGCACCTTCATGATCATAGTATCTCACCTGGCAGGTAAGTAGGAGTTGGGCTAGAGCTGGGGAGGGTCACTGCTCGGGCACCCCCCTGTCAAGTGAAGGAGATCCAACTGAGGCAGCACAAGGGAACTCTCGAAAGAAGAACAAGGCTAGAGGAATATATGAGACAAAGAAATCTGACTTTTACCAGAGCTGACCAGAGGAAAACACAAACACAGTCCCCCACTACCACAAAAAATGCAGGCGAGTTTCCCACATTTGGGGAAATCACAGGGGTCAGCATACCCAGAATGCAATGAATGAACCTCACCCTGGGTGAACAATCTTCATGACCATGGTGTCTCCTATGCAAAATAAGTATGATTTGGGATAGGGCGGGGAGGGCCGCTGCTCAGGCACATCTCTGTCAAGTAAAGGAGATTCAACTGAGGCAGCACAAGGGAACTCTCATCTGGGGACAACAACTGCAGGGAGAACACATATTTTCAGATGAACATGGGAGGGCAGAAGGCTGCCTAATACTGAAGCACCCCCAAACAACAAACCAAATGCAACAACTAGTGCAAGCATTCCTGGGGCAAGGCCTGCAGCAGATGGATTTGCATATGGTGATGTCATCCAAGCAGTGGGTCAAAGTTGGCTTCAACCCTCATCTGCATATGAAAAGAGAAAAGGGGCGTGCAGGGCATGGCGGCCTTTTGCGGTGCTTGGATTACCCCTAGTTCGCATTAAACACCCCCACCCACCTTTGGTGTGGGGCTCATGTTGGCCATGCCCCATCCCCTGAAGCATTCAAGCTGATTTCTTGCAGCAGCAGGGCACTGTAACAGCTCCAGAGCTGCTCTTTAAGGCAAGTAAAAGATTGTGTGGGCCCTGCAGCACTACCTGTAGTTTGCATTGTGCATTGGAAGGCACAAAGTAAGCAGACGGGAGGAGAAGTCAGGATAGTGCACAAGGGTATAGAAGGGAGGGGCTCAAGATAAAAGAAGTGGAAACAGACAGCAAACTAGGCTGGAGAAAGACCTGAGACAAAGAGATCTGAATTATACGAGAGCCGACCAGAGGAAACACAAATTATGCAGTCAAGTGTCCCACATTTGGGGAAATCGTAGGAGCAGCACACCCAGAGTGCAATGGGTGAGCCTTGCCCTGGGAGAAGCACCTTCCTGATCATAGTATCTCACCTGGCAGGTAAGTAGGAGTTGGGCTAGAGCTGGGGAGGGTCGCTGCTCGGGCACCCCCCTGTCAAGTGAAGGAGATCCACCTGAGGCAGCACAAGGGAACTCTCGAAAGAAGAACAAGGCTAGAGGAAAATCTGAGACAAAGAAATCTGAGTTTTAACAGAGCTGACCAGAGGAAAGCACAAACACAGTCCCCCACTACCACAAATAATGCAGTCGAGTTTCCCACATTTGGGTAAATCACAGGGGTCAGCATACCCAAAATGCAATGAATGAACCTCACCCTGGGAGAACAATCTTCATGACCATGGTATCTCCTATGCAAAATAAGTATGATTTGGGATAGGGCTGGGGAGGGCCGCTGCTCATGCACATCTCTGTCAAGTAAAGGAGATTCAACTGAGGCAGCACAAGGGAACTCTCATCTGGGGACAACAACTGCAGGGAGAACACATATTTTCAGATGAACATGGGAGGGCAGAAGGCTGCCTAATACTGAAGCACCCCCAAACAACAAACCAAATGCAACAACTAGTGCAAGCATTCCTGGGGGAAGTTCTGCAGAAGACGGATTTGCATACGGTGATGTCATCCAAGCAGAGGGCCAAAGTTGGCTGGAACCCTCATCTGCATATGAAAAGAGAAAAGGGGTATGCAGGGCATGGCGGCCTTTTGCGGCGCTTGGATGACCCTTAGTTTGCATTAAACACCCCCACCCTCCTTCGGTGTGGGGCTCATGTTGGCCATGCCCCATCCCCTGAAGCATTCAAGCTGATTTCTTGCAGCAGCTTGGCACTGTATCAGCTCCAGAGCTGCTCTGTAAGGCAAGTAAAAGGGTGTGGGCCCTGCAGCACTACCTGTAGTTTGCATTGTGCATTGGAAGGCACAAAGTAAGCAGACAGGAGGAGAAGTCAGGATAGTGCACAAGGGTATAAAAGCGAGTTTCCCACATTTGGGAAAATCACAGGGGTCAGCATACCCAGAATGCAATGAATGAACCTCACCCTGGGAGAACAATCTTCATGACCATGGTATCTCCTATGCAAAATAAGTATGATTTGGGATAGGGCTGGGGAGGGCCGCTGCTCAGGCACATCTCTGTCAAGTAAAGGAGATTCAACTGAGGCAGCACAAGGGAACTCTCATCTGGGGACAACAACTGCAGGGAGAACACATATTTTCAGATAAAAATCTTGGTCATGCTCTGGTTTCTCTTCAGAACGAACAAATCTTTCGCCTTTTACTAAAGATTTCCGTGGAGAGGAGCAAAACCGAGTTTTATCTCAATTTTTGCATGCCCCATCTTTTTGGGGTTTCTTTTATCGGTTTAAAGATAGAATGAGTGTGCTTTAATGTAAGCTCATTTGCATAGAAATGACAGTAAATGTTTGTTTCTTTTCAAACAGAACTTTCTTGACCATGCTACTTGCTTGAAAGATCTGGGAGCACATGGAATACAGTACAAACCATGCTTATAGCAAGGAGAAGCCAGGTGAGAAATCTGCTTACTTTCAAGTTGGGCGCTCACTTTGATCTGAATGAGGACTGCTGGCACAGCATTTAGGCGACAGGTGGAATCTTGGTCATGCTCTGGTTTCTCTTCAGAACGAACAAATCTTTCGCCTTTTATTAAAGATTTCTGTGGAGAGGAGCAAAACTGAGTTTTATCTCAATTTTTGCATGCCCCATATTATTGGGGTTTCTTTTATCAGTTTCTTGTTAGCTTTAATGTAAGTTTATTTGCATAACAATGACTATAAATGTCTGTTTCTTTTCAAGCAGAACTTTCTTGACCATTCTAATTGCTTGAAAGATCTGGGAGCACATGGAAAAGAGTACAAACCATGCTTATAGCAAGGGGAAGCCTGGTGAGAAATCTGCTTTCTTTCTTTCAAATTGGGTGCTCACTTTGCGCTGAATGAGGACTGCTGGCATGGCACTCAGGCGACAGGTGGAATCTTGGTCATACTCTGGTTTCTCTTCAAAACAAACAGATCTTTCGCCTTTTACTAAAGATTTCCGTGGAGAGGAGCAAAACTGAGTTTTATCTCAATTTTTGCATGCTCCGTCTTATTGGGGTTTCTTTTATCGGTTTAAAGATAGAACGAGTGTGCTTTAATGTAAGCTCATTTGCATAGAAATGACAGTAAATGTTTGTTTCTTTTCAAACAGAACTTTCTTGACTATACTAAATGCTTGAAAGATCTGGGAGCACATGGAAAAGAGTACAAACCATGTTTATAGCAAGGGGAAGCCTGGTGAGAAATCTGCTTTCTTTCTTTCAAATTGGGTGCTCACTTTGAGCTGAATGAGGACTGCTGGCATGGCACTCAGGCGACAGGTGGAATCTTGGTCATGTTCTGGTTTCTCTTCAGAACGAACAAATCTTTCGCCTTTTACTAAAGATTTCCGTGGAGAGGAGCAAAACTGAGTTTTATCTCAATTTTTGCATGCCCCATCTTATTGGGGTTTTATTTTATCGGTTTAAAGATAGAACGAGTGTGCTTTAATGTAAGCTCATTTGCATAGAAATGACAGTAAATGTTTGTTTCTTTTCAAACAGAACTTTCTTGACCACACTAATTGCTTGAAAGATCTGGGAGCACATGGAAAAGAGTACAAACCATGTTTATAGCAAGGGGAAGCCTGGTGAGAAATCTGCTTTCTTTCATTCAAATTGGGTGCTCACTTTCAGCTGAATGAGAACTGCTGGCATGGCACTCAGGCGACAGGTGGAATCTTGGTCATGCTCTGGTTTCTCTTCAGAACTAACAAATATTTCGCCTTTTATTAAAGATTTCCGTGGAGAGGAGCAAAACTGAGTTTTATCTCAATTTTTTGCATGCCCCATATTATTGGGGTTTCTTTTATCAGTTTAAAGACAGAACGAGTGTGCTTTCTTGTTAGCTTTAATGTAAGTTTATTTGCATAACAATGACAGTAAATGTTGTTTCTTTTCAAACAGAACTTTCTTGACCATGCTACTTGCTTAAAGGTCTGGGAGCACATGGAAAACAGTACAAACCATGCAGTATCACAAGAGCCTTTATTTGATCTTTCATGAAGATAGAGCAGAATTGAGGACACGTCAACAATTTCTGCCGAAGGTGGTTCATCTTTCCACATGGTGCCTTTGGCCACTGACACCTTCGTTGAGTCAAAGTCTCTGGCTGTGGTCAGAACTTTGAAAATGTATGTCACCAGAACGGTTCAGATTAGGAAAACAGAGGCTCTGTTTGTCCTGTATGCTCCCAACAAGATTTGGTGTCCTGCTTCCATGCAGACCATTATGCGCTGGATCTGTGGTAAGATTCAGCATGCTCGTTCCACGGCAGGATTGCCGTTACTGAAGTAGGTGAAGACCCATTCTACTAGAAAGGTGGGTTCATCCTTGGCAGCTGGTCGGGGAGTCTCGGCATTGCAACTTTGCCGAGCAGCTATTTAGTAAACACTTTTGCTAAGTTTTACAAGTTTGATACCTTGGCTGATGATAACCTTAAGTTGGGTCATTCGGTGCTGCAGAGTCGTACGCACTCTCCCACCCGTTCAAGAGCTTTGGTATAACCCCATGGTTCTTAATGTGACCCCAGCATCCTCTAGGTCGTATGAGAAAATAGGATTTTAATACCTACCGGTAAATCCTTTTCTCTTAGTCTGTAGAGGATGCTGGGCACCCGTCCCAGTCCATACTGTGTCTGCAGTTATTACTTGTGGTTATACACATGTTGTGTTATGGTTCTGGTCAGCTTTTTGCTGCAATTGTTCATGCCGTTGGCTTGTGTTCTGTTGAATGCCACGTTCTGCGGCATGTTTAAGGTGTGAGCTGGTAAGATGCTCACCTTAGTTTAACAATAAATCCTTTCCTCGAAATGTCCGTCTCCCTGGGCACAGTTCCTATAACTGGAGTCTGGAGGAGGGGCATAGAGGGAGGAGCCAGTTCACACCCTTTGAAAGTCTTAAAGTGCCCATGTCTCTTGCGGATCCCGTCTATACCCCATGGTTCTTAATGTGACCCCAGCATCCTCTACGGACTAAGAGAAAAGAATGCCCTTGCGCACTATCCTGACTTCTCCTCCCGTCTGCTTACTTTGTGCCTTCCAACGCACAATGCGAACTACAGGTGGTGCTGCAGGGCCCACACCCTTTTACTTGCCTTACAGAACAGCTCTGGAGCTGTTACAGTGCCCAGCTGCTGCAAGAAATCAGCTTGAATGCTTCAGGGGATGGGGCATGGCCAACATGAGCCCCACACCAAAGGAGGGTGGGGGTGTTTAATGTGAACTAGGGGTCATCCAAGCACTGCAAAAGGCCGCCATGCCCTGCATGCCCCTTTTCTCTTTTCATATGCAGATGAGGGTTCCAGTCAACTTTGGCCCACTGCTTGGATAACATCACCGTATGCAAATCCGTCTGCTGCAGACCTTCCCCCAGGAATGCTTGTACTAGTTGTTGCATATGGTGCTTCAGTATTAGGCAGCCTTCCGCCCTCCCATGTTCATCTGAAAAGATGTGGTCTCCCTGCAGTTGTTGTCCCCAGACGAGAGTTCCCTTGTGCTTCCTCAGTTGAATCTCCTTAACTTGACGGGGGAGGTGCTGCCCGAGCAGCCCTCCCCAGCCCTATCCCAACTCATATTTATTTTGCATATGAGATCTCTTGATCATGAAGATTGTTCTCACAGGGTGAGGTTCATCCATTATATTTTAAAATAGGAAGGTACGAATTACATATTTGAATTGCATCTATGTGCTGGATTCAAATGTCCCCCCCCCCTTCCTTTCTCAATTGTGCCCGTCAGCAGCTATTCTAAGGTTGCTGCCAATGGGTGTGACACATTAATTTCTTCTGTGGGGTACACTGGACTCCACAAGGATTCACATTGGGGTGTAGAGTAGGATCTTGATCTGAGGCACCAACCGGCTCAAAGCTTTTGACTGTTCCCAAGAAGCTCAGTGCATTCTCCTCTATAACCCCGCTTCCATGAACAGGGAGCTCAGTTTGTAGTTGGTGCCTTCAGTAGCAGGCCAATTAACAGGGGCCTGCCTCAGGCAGCCTATTCTTAGCTATTAATTTTGACAAGAAAAGAAGAACTTGTTTTATGAGAATCTACAAGGGCTGCAGCAGGCTAGGTCTAATAGACATCTTTACTGCAGCTTCATCACTCCCAGCGGCGCTGTATACTCCCGTGCCCTGGTTGCTGGGTCACTGCAGCGGAGGCTCCGGTTTCATCCTAAGGTCAGTCACACACACACCACCCTTCCGGATCACGAGGCCGCTGCTGAAGGGGAGCGAGGCCGTAGGGGGTGGGCCGTGTGCGCACTGCGGTGGACACTGATTACTGGGCAGCCGCTCCACTAGCCACCAGGTACAGTTAAGGAGCACAGGTCTGGGGGGTTTTCTCCTATATTAACCCAATTTTGTACTGCCCGCAGCGCACTGTGATAGGTAATAGGGCCTGATTCAGGTTGGATTGCAATCACAATAAGCGATCCAACTGCAAAAATTGCTAAGAGCATACGCATGTGCCTGCATTTTCTGCGGCACCCCGCAGAGAATGTGATCGCCTCTGCCTGTCAATCGGGGCGGGGAAGGGGGGGAGAGGTGGGTCAGCAACACTCCATTTCCAAGTCAGGGATGGAGCGGTGCGGGGGCAAGGCTTCAAAATGGGGTCTGCAACGGAGGAGACACAGGGGGCGTGGTCACAGCGACTGTATGACATCACATTCAGCCGCTGTGATCACAAAAATGGTGGCGGCTTCCTGCGCGCACATACAGTCTGCACCAGCAGGAGCCTACACCATTTTTTATGATCACGCTGAACTGCAGTGCGACTGCAATTACAGCATGGTCAAGAAGGGAGGCGTCATGCTGGGTGGCCATGCCCTGTCACTTTGCAGGAGCCAGCACCGCTCACACACTAGTCCCCGGGTGCAGCCCCCAACCCCCGGGACACCCGGAGCAACAAAATGTAGATTCAGGCCACCAGGCCACGCCCCTACCTATGAAACCATGCCTCCTTTTTACCATTGCACTGCTTATCTGCGCGCACTGCATTACAATCTCCCTCGCCACCTCTCTGGGTGTCACCAGTGATAGTGACACCTCTGCCATGCTTGTAGCAGCTGGTCCTAAGATCTACGCCTCAAACCCTGAGTGTTTGCCCTTGTGACTTGTTGATCATCATAGCGAAGCAGATGCTTACAGAAAACTGCAGGAGCTTAGATTGAAAATAAAAAAATTGATAGGGTATAAGGTAGAGAGGAGCGGGTTCGGTTCTCCGAGAACCGAATTCCCCACGAACTCCACGTGGTTTACACTGGTCCGAGGCAGGCTCGGTTGTTCCCGCCTGACTCGGAAAACCTGAACAAGGGAAAATGTCATCATCCCGCTGTCGGATTCTCGCGAGATTCGGATTCCATATAAAGAGCTGCGCGTTGCTGCCATTTTTACTCGTGCATTGAAGAGAGAGCGGAGAGGACGTGGCTATGTTCTCTCAGTGGAAATCTCAATATCAGTGCTCAGTATCAGTGGTTACTTATTGCTGCTCAGTAATACTAGTAGTGTGTCTCTCCTGCTCAGTGTCAGTTCTCAGTAGTATCCTCATCAGTGCTCAGTATCACTGTTCATTGTCTTGTGCTGCATTGTGTTGCTCAGCATACTACAGTACATTACTAATAGTCCAGTGCTGCATCTTGCTGCTCAGTGTCAGTTCTAGTATCCTCATCAGTGCTCACTATCACTGCTCATTGCATTGTGGTGTTCTGTATACTACAATAACATAGTAATATAGTAACATAGTTTTTGAGGTTGAATAGAGGCAAATTGCCCATCGTGTTCAACCTGTTTTAAGTTGTGATGATTCTACATACTTGCTGAATAATGTTTTATGACTAGTTAGCTACTATAACTCATGTTACCCCCGGATTAACCATGTTGATATTTTAAGTATTATAACCTTGGATAGCTTTTTCATTCAGAAATGTATCCATTCCTTTTTTAAATCCAATTACAGAGTCCGCCATTACCACCTTCCCTGGCAGGGAATTCCACATCCTGATTGCCCTAACAGTGAAGAACCCTTTCCTCCATTGCGTTCTGAACTTTCCTCCAGTCGCAGCGAGTGACCACGTGTTCTTTTAATAAATAATTCCTCTGATAACTCTTTGTTATGTATCTTTACATATTTGAAGATATTAATAATATCTCCTCTTAGGCACCTCTTTTCTAGTGTATAAATATTCAGCCTAGTAAGTCTTTCCTTATAGTCCAGTACTTTTAGGCCTTTAATCAATTTAGTCTTCAGGATCTCTGACACTTCCATGAGCAGCAGAGTAGTGCAATGGAAGCATGCTGGGCCCATAACCCAGAGGTCGATTGATCGAAACTATCCTCTGCTATGTGCATTTTTTTTTTATAATTAAAGTAATCAAAAACTGGGATTGATATTTTGGCACTTTTATTTTTACTTAAAGTACAATAACTTTTATCATTTTAATTTGTTTTAATAGTATATTGACAGCATTGTTTTCTTTAAAAAATTCTCTTAATTTTCTTTACCCTATTACTGAAATGGTAATTGACAAAAACAAACTACATTGTCACCAGAAGAGCAATGCAAAATGTACAAGTGATATATGAAAATCATCTTCCATCTTGAATTTCAATGATGCATTGGGACAACAATTTGTGAGAAACATCTTCACCCATAAAGAAAGATTTTCTTAATTCCTTACCTGTGTGCTGATTAGATATCACCTTGTTTTCACATTAAACAGACTTCCCCATGAGGAAGCAGCAAGGATGCAGTGACGTTTCCTGGTGTCAACCTGTATTATTTCAGTAGACATTGAAATGAGGATGCATCTTTGATGCCTTTCCAATGAAGCAAGTTTAATTCAGTAATAGGTGAAAAACCATTCCTACAAAGGTGTTAATCAGAGACTTGGCTTTGTGGACACTTTTCAGAGAGCAAATTTGTTAGCATAAACATAAAATCAGAAAATGAAGAGCTGTTTAATCACTCAATTGGACTTTTCTGCCAGCATAATTTTTTTTCTCTGCAACTCACTGCTAAATTGTGCTTCCTAGCTGTTTTTTTATAAAATCACTTAATCAAATCTAACTCTGATTACATCAGAGAAGGCCAGGTACCCTACACCATAAGGGAGGTTTCTGAAATTTTGACTTGTCTACTTAAAGATCACCAAAATCTGATTACAAGGTCAATTACATCCCTGGGTGGGATTGAACCACCAACCTTTTGGTTAATAGCCAAACATGCTAACCGATTGCGCCACAGAGACACCTTGCGAAAGTCAATACTGACAAAGGCTAATAAGCATTCATCTAGAACGTTTCCTAGAAAAACTTTAAAAAGTCAATAATCTGGAGAATTTTTGTAAGAAACACATTGGTACTTTCCCATGATGAGTGAGTGCTTCAGGATTTCTTGCACTTACATGGGCTATTAACCAAAAGGTTGGTGGTTCAATCCCACCCAGGGATGTAATTGACCTTGTCATCAGATTTTGGTGATCTTTAAGTAGACAAGTCAAAATTTCAAACCCCCTCTTATGGTGTAGGGTACCTGGCCTTCTCTGACGTAATCAGAGTTAGATTTAATTAAGTGATTTTATAAAAAACAGCTAGGAAGCACAATTTAGCAGTGGGTTGCAGAGAAAAAAATAACATTTTAAACCTACCGGTAATTTTTTTTTCTCGTAGTCCGTAGAGGATGATGGGGACTCCGTAAGGACCATGGGGGATAGACGGGCTCCGCAGCAGACATGGGCACTTTAAGAAAGACTTTAGATCTGGGTGTGCACTGGCTCCTCCCTCTATGCCCCTCCTCCATACCTCAGTTAGAGAAACTGTGCCCAGAGGAGACGGACAGTACGAGGAAAGGATTTTTGTTAATCCAAGGTCAAGATTCATACCAGCCACACCAATCACACCGTATAACTTGTGATATACTACCCAGTTAACAGTATGAAAACAACATAGCATCAGTCCAAGACCGATGAAAACTAACATATAACCCTTATGTAAGCAATAACTATATACAAGTCTTGCAGAAGTAGACCGCACTTGGGACGGGCACCCAGCATCCTCTACGGACTACGAGAAAAAGATTTACCGGTAGGTTTAAAATCTTATTTTCTCTTACGTCCTAGAGGATGCTGGGGACTCCGAAAGGACCATGGGGATTATACCAAAGCTCCCAAACGGGCAGGAGAGTGCGGATGACTTTGCAGCACCGATTGAGCAAACAGGAGGTCCTCCTCAGCCAGGGTATCAAACTTATAGAACTTTGCAAAGGTGTTTGAACCAACTTTGACCCACTGCTTGGATGACATCACCATATGCAAATCCATCTGCGGCAGGCCTTCCCCCAGGAATGCTTGCACTAGTTGTTGCATTTGGTTTGTTGTTTGGGGGTGCTTCAGTATTAGGCAGCCTTCTGCCCTCCCATGTTCATCTGAAAATATGTGTTCTCCCTGCAGTTGTTGTCCCCAGATGAGAGTTCCCTTGTGCTGCCTCAGTTGAATCTCCTTTACTTGACAGAGATGTGCCTGAGCAGCGGCCCTCCCCAGCCCTATCCCAAATCATACTTATTTTGCATAGGAGATACCATGGTCATGAAGATTGTTCTCCCAGGGTTAGGTTAATTCATTGCATTCTGGGTATGCTGACCCCTGTGATTTCCCCAAATGTGGGAAACTCAACTGCATTATTTGTGGTAGTGGGGGACTGTGTTTGTGCTTTCCTCTGGTCAGCTCTGGTAAAAGTCAGATTTCTTTGTCTCAGATCTTCCTCTAGCCTTGTTCTTCTTTCGAGAGTTCCCTTGTGCTGCCTCAGTTGGATCTCCTTCACTTGACAGGGGGGTGCCCGAGCAGCGACCCTCCCCAGCTCTAGCCCAACTCCTACTTACCTGCCAGGTGAGATACTATGATCATGAAGATGCTTCTCCCAGGGCAAGGCTCACCCATTGCACTCTGGGTGTGCTGCCCCTGCGATTTCCCCAAATGTGGGAAACTTGACTGCATAATTTGTGTTTCCCCTGGTCGGCTCTCATATAATTCAGATCTCTTTGTCTCAGGTCTCTCTCCAGCCTAGTTTGCTGTCTGTTTCCACTTCTTTTTTCTTGAGCCCCTCCCTTCTATACCCTTGTGCACTATCCTGACTTCTCCCGTCTGCTTACTTTGTGCCTTCCAACGCACAATACAAACTACAGGTAGTGCTGCAGGGCCCACACCCTTTTACTTGCTTTACAGAGCAGCTCTGGAGCTGTTACAGTGCCCAGCTGCTGCAAGAAATCAGCCTGAATGCTTCAGGGGCTGGGGCATAGCCAACATGAGCCCCACACCGAAGGAGGGTGGAGGTGTTTAATGCGAACTAGGGGTCATCCAAGCGCCGCAAAAGGCCGCCATGCCCTGCACACCCCTTTATTCTTTTCATATGCAGACGAGGGTTGAAGCCAACTTTGACCCACTGCTTGGATGACATCACCATATTCAAATCCATCTGCTGCAGGCCTTCCCCCAGGAATGCTTGCACTAGTTGTTGCATTTGGTTTGTTGTTTGGGGGTGCTTCAGTATTAGGCAGCCTTCTGCCCTCCCATGTTCATCTGAAAATATGTGTTCTCCCTGCAGTTGTTGTCCCCAGATGAGAGTTCCCTTGTGCTGCCTCAGTTGAATCTCCTTTACTTGACAGAGATGTGCCTGAGCAGCGGCCCTCCCCAGCCCTATCCCAAATCATACTTATTTTGCATAGGAGATACCATGGTCATGAAGATTGTTCTCCCAGGGTTAGGTTCATTCATTGCATTCTGGGTATGCTGACCCCTGTGATTTCCCCAAATGTGGGAAACTCAACTGCATTATTTGTGGTAGTGGGGGACTGTGTTTGTGCTTTCCTCTGGTCAGCTCTGGTAAAAGTCAGATTTCTTTGTCTCAGATCTTCCTCTAGCCTTGTTCTTCTTTCGAGAGTTCCCTTGTGCTGCCTCAGTTGGATCTCCTTCACTTGACAGGGGGGTGCCCGAGCAGCGACCCTCCCCAGCTCTAGCCCAACTCCTACTTACCTGCCAGGTGAGATACTATGATCATGAAGATGCTTCTCCCAGGGCAAGGCTCACCCATTGCACTCTGGGTGTGCTGCCCCTGCGATTTCCCCAAATGTGGGAAACTTGACTGCTTAATTTGTGTTTCCCCTGGTCGGCTCTCATATAATTCAGATCTCTTTGTCTCAGGTCTCTCTCCAGCCTAGTTTGCTGTCTGTTTCCACTTCTTTTTTCTTGAGCCCCTCCCTTCTATACCCTTGTGCACTATCCTGACTTCTCCCGTCTGCTTACTTTGTGCCTTCCAACGCACAATGCAAACTACAGGTAGTGCTGCAGGGCCCACACCCTTTTACTTGCTTTACAGAGCAGCTCTGGAGCTGTTACAGTGCCCAGCTGCTGCAAGAAATCAGCTTGAATGCTTCAGGGGCTGGGGCATAGCCAACATGAGCCCCACACCGAAGGAGGGTGGAGGTGTTTAATGCGAACTAGGGGTCATCCAAGCGCCGCAAAAGGCCGCCATGCCCTGCACACCCCTTTTTTCTTTTCATATGCAGACGAGGGTTGAAGCCAACTTTGACCCACTGCTTGGATGACATCACCATATGCAAATCCATCTGCTGCAGGCCTTCCCCCAGGAATGCTTGCACTAGTTGTTGCATTTGGTTCGTTGTTTGGGGGTGCTTCAGTTTTAGGCAGCCTTCTGCCCTCCCATGTTCATCTGAAAATATGTGTTCTCCCTGCAGTTGTTGTCCCCAGATGAGAGTTCCCTTGTGCTGCCTCAGTTGAATCTCCTTTACTTGACAGAGATGTGCCTGAGCAGTGGCCCTCCCCAGCCCTATCCCAAATCATACTTATTTTGCATAGGAGATACCTTGGTCATGAAGATTGTTCTCCCAGGGTGAGGTTCATTCATTGCATTCTGGGTATGCTGACCCCTGTGATTTCCCCAAATGTGGGAAACTCGACTGCATTATTTGTGGTAGTGGGGGACTGTGTTTGTGCTTTCCTCTGGTCAGCTCTGGTAAAAGTCAGATTTCTTTGTCTTAGATCTTCCTCTAGCCTTGTTCTTCTTTCGAGAGTTCCCTTGTGCTGCCTCAGTTGGATCTCCTTCACTTGACAGGGGGTGCCCAAGCAGCAATCCTCCACAGCTCTAGCCCAACTCCTACTTACCTGCCAGGTGAGATACTATGATCTTCACTGTTAGGGCAATCAGGATGTGGAATTCCCTGCCAGGGAAGGTGGTAATGGCGGACTCTGTAATTGGATTTAAAAAAGGAATGGATACATTTCTGAATGAAAAAGCTATCCAAGGTTATAATACTTAAAATATCAACATGGTTAATCCGGGGGTAACATGAGTTGTAGTAGTTAACTAGTCATAAAACATTATTCAGCAAGTATGTAGAATCATCACAACTTAAAACAGGTTGAACACGATGGGCAATTTGCCTCTTTTCAACCTCAAAAACTATATTACTATATGTTACTATATTACTATGTTACTGTAGTATACAGAACACCACAATGTAATGAGCAGTGATAGTGAGCACTGATGAGGATACTAGAACTGACACTGAGCAGCAAGATGCAGCACTGGACTATTAGTAATGTACTGTAGTATGCTGAGCACCACAATGCAGCACAAGACAATGAGCAGTGATACTGAGCACTGATGAGGATACTACTGAGAACTGACACTGAGCAGGAGAGACACACTACTAGTATTACTGAGCAGCAATAAGTAACCACTGATACTGAGCACTGATATTGAGATTTCCACTGAGAGAACATAGCCACGTCCTCTCCGCTCCCTCTTCAATGCACGAGTAAAAATGGCGGCAACGCGCAGCTCTTTATATGAAATCCGAATCTCGCGAGAATCCGACAGCGGGATGATGACATTTTCCCTTGTTCAGGTTTTCCGAGTCAGGCGGGAACAACCGAGCCTGCCTCGGACCAGTGTAAACCACGTGGAGTTCGTGGGGAATTCGGTTCTCGGAGAACCGAACCCGCTCCTCTCTACCTTATACCCATATATTTTTTTATTTTCAATCTAAGCCCCTGCAGTTTTCTGTAAGCATCTGCTTCGCTATGATGATCAACAAGTCACAAGGGCAAACACTCAGGGCTTGAGGCGTAGATCTTAGGACCAGCTGCTACAAGCATGGCAGAGGTGTCACTATCACTGGTGACACCCAGAGAGGTGGCGAAGGAGATTGTAATGCAGTGCGCGCAGATAAGCAGCGCAATGGTAAAAAGGAGGCATGGTTTCATAGGTAGGGGCGTGGCCTGGTGGCCTGAATCTACATTTTGTTGCTCCGGGTGTCCCGGGGGTTGGGGGCTTCACCCGGGGACTAGTGTGTGAGCGGTGCTGGCTCCTGCACAGTGACAGGACATGGCCACCCAGCATGACGCCTCCCTTCTTGACCAATATGTAATTGCAGTCGCACTGCAGTTCAGCGTGATCATAAAAAATGGTGTAGCCTCCTGCTGGTGCAGACTGTATGTGCGCGCAGGAAGCCGCCACCATTTTTGTGATCACAGCGGCTGAATGTGATGTCATACAGCCGCTGTGACCACGCCCCCTGTGTCTCCTCCGTTGCAGACCCCATTTTGAAGCCTTGCCCCCGCACCGCTCCATCCCTGACTTGGAAATGGAGTGTTGCTGACCCCCCTCTCCCCCCCTGCCCCGATTGACAGGCAGAGGCGATCGCATTCTCTGCGGGGTGCCGCAGAAAATGCAGGCACATGCGTATGCTCTTAGCAATTTTTGCAGTTGGATCGCTTACTGTGATTGCAATCCAACCTGAATCAGGCCCTATTACCTATCACAATGCGCTGCGGGCAGTACAAAATTGGTTTAATATGGGAGAAAAAACCCCAGACCTGTGCTCCTTAACTGTACCTGGTGGCTCGTGGAGCGGCTGCCCAGTAATCAGTGTCCACGCCAGTGCACACACGGTCCACCCCCTACGGCCACGCTCCCCTTCATCAGCGGCCTCGTGATCCGGAAGGGCGGTGCGTGTGTGACTGACCTTAGGAAGAAACCGGAGCCTCCGCTGCAGTGACCCAGCAACCAGGGCACGGGAGTATACAGCGCCGCTGGGAGTGATGAAGCTGCAGTAAAGATGTCTATTAGACCTAGCCTGCTGCAGCCCTTGTAGATTCTCATAAAACAAGTTCTTCTTTTCTTGTCAAAATTAATAGCTAAGAATAGGCTGCCTGAGGCAGGCCCCTGTTAAGTGGCCTGCTACTGAAGGCACCAACTACAAACTGAGCTCCCTGTTCATGGAAGCGGGGTTATAGAGGAGGATGCGCTGAGCATCTTGGGAACAGTCAAAAGCTTTGAGCCGGTTGGTGCCTCAGATCAAGATCCTACTCTACACCCCAATGTGAATCCTTGTGGAGTCCTGTGTACCCCACAGAAGAAATTAATGTGTCACACCCATTGGCAGCAACCTTAGAATAGCTGCTGACGGGCACAATTGAGAAAGGAAGGGGGGGGGGACATTTGAATCCAGCACATAAATGCAATTCAAATATGTAATTTGTACCTTCCTATTTTAAAATATAATGGATGAACCTCACCCTGTGAGAACAATCTTCATGATCAAGAGATCTCATATGCAAAATAAGTATGAGTTGGGATAGGGCTGGGGAGGGTGGCTGCTCGGGCAGCCCCTCCCCCGTCAAGTTAAGGAGATTCAACTGAGGAAGCACAAGGGAACTCTCGTCTGGGGACAACAACTGCAGGGAGACCACATCTTTTCAGATGAACATGGGAGGGCGGAAGGCTGCCTAATACTGAAGCACCATCAAATATCAAACCATATGCAACAACTAGTACAAGCATTCCTGGGGGAAGGTCTGCAGAAGACGGATTTGCATACGGTGATGTCATCCAAGCAGTGGGCCAAAGTTGGCTGGAACCCTCATTTGCATATGAAAAGAGAAAAGGGGCATGCAGGGCATGGCGGCCTTTTGCAGTGCTTGGATGACCCCTAGTTCGCATTAAACACCCCCACCCTCCTTTGGTGTGGGGCTCATGTTGGCCATGCCCCATCCCCTGAAGCATTCAAGCTGATTTCTTGCAGCAGCTTGGCACTGTAACAGCTCCAGAGCTGCTCTGTAAGGCAAGTAAAAGGGTGTGTAGTTTGCATTGTGCATTGGAAGGCACAAAGTAAGCAGACAGGAGGAGAAGTCAGGATAGTGCACAAGGGTATAAAAGGGAGGGGCTGAAGAAAAAAGAAGTGGAAACAGACAGCAAACTAGGCTGGAGAGAGACCTGAGACAAAGAGATCTGAATTATACGAGAGCCGACCAGGGGAAACACAAATTATGCAGTCAAGTTTCCCACATTTGGGGAAATCGCAGGGGCAGCACACCCAGAGTGCAATGGGTGAGCCTTGCCCTGGGAGAAGCACCTTCATGATCATAGTATCTCACCTGGCAGGTAAGTAGGAGTTGGGCTTGAGCTGGGGAGGGTCGCTGCTCGGGCACCCCCCTGTCAAGTGAAGGAGATCCAACTGAGGCAGCACAAGGGAACTCTCGAAAGAAGAACAAGGCTAGAGGAAGATCTGAGACAAAGAAATCTGACTTTTACCAGAGCTGACCAGAGGAAAACACAAACACAGTCCCCCACTACCACAAATAATGCAGTCGAGTTACCCACATTTGGGGAAATCACAGGGGTCAGCATACCCAGAATGCAATGAATGAACCTCACCCTGGGAGAATAATCTTCATGACCATGGTATCTCCTATGCAAAATAAGTATGATTTGGAATAGGGCTGGGGAGGGCCGCTGCTCAGGCACATCTCTGTCAAGTAAAGGAGATTCAACTGAGGCAGCACAAGGGAACTCTCATCTGGGGACAACAACTGCAGGGAGAACACATATTTTCAGATGAACATGGGAGGGCAGAAGGCTGCCTAATACTGAAGCACCCCCAAACAACAAACCAAATGCAACAACTAGTGCAAGCATTCCTGGGGAAGGCCTGCCGCAGATGGATTTTTATATGGTGATGTCATCCAAGCAGTGGGTCAAAGTTGGCTTCAACCCTCGTCTGCATATGAAAAGAGAAAAGGGGCGTGCAGGGCATGGCGGCCTTTTGCGGCGCTTGGATGACCCTTAGTTTGCATTAAACACCCCCACCCTCCTTCGGTGTGGGTCTCATGTTGGCCATGCCCCAGCCCCTGAAGCATTCAAGCTGATTTCTTGCGGCAGCTTGGCACTGTAACAGCTCCAGAGCTGCTCTGTAAGGCAAGTAAAAGGTTGTGGGCCCTGCAGCACTACCTGTAGTTTGCATTGTGCATTGGAAGGCACAAAGTAAGCAGACAGGAGGAGAAGTCAGGATAGTGCACAAGGGTATAAAAGGGAGGGGCTCAAGAAAAAAGAAGTGGAAACAGACAGCAAACTAGGCTGGAGAGAGACCTGAGACAAAGAGATCTGAATTACACGAGAGCCGACCAGGGGAAACACAAATTCTGCAGTCAAGTTTCCCACATTTGGGGAAATCGCAGGGGCAGCACACCCAGAGTGCAATGGGTGAGCCTTGCCCTGGGAGAAGCACCTTCATGATCATAGTATCTCACCTGGCAGGTAAGTAGGAGTTGGGCTAGAGCTTGGGAGGGTCGCTGCTCGGGCACCCCCCTGTCAAGTGAAGGAGATCCAACTGAGGCAGCACAAGGGAACTCTCGAAAGAAGAACAAGGCTAGAGGAAGATCTGAGACAAAAAAATGTGACTTTTACCAGAGCTGACCAGAGGAAAACACAAACACAGTCCCCCACTACAACAAATAATGCAGTCAAGTTTCCCACATTTGGGGAAATCACAGGGGTCAGCATACCCAGAATGCAATGAATGAACCTCAGCCTTGGAGAACAATCTTCATGACCATGGTATCGCCTATGCAAAATAAGTATGATTTGGGATAGGGCTGGGGAGGGCCGCTGCTCAGGCACATCTCTGTCAAGTAAAGGAGATTCAACTGAGGCAGCACAAGGGAACTCTCATCTGGGGACAACAACTGCAGGGAGAACACATATTTTCAGATGAACATGGGAGGGCAGAAGGCTGCCTAATACTGAAGCACCCCCAAACAACAAACCAAATGCAACAACTAGTGCAAGCATTCCTGGGGGAAGGCCTGCAGCAGATGGATTTGCATATGGTGATGTCATCCAAGCAGTGGGTCAAAGTTGGCTTCAACCCTCGTCTGCATATGAAAAGAGAAAAGGGGCGTGCAGGGCATGGCGGCCTTTTGCGGTGCTTGGATGACCCCTAGTTCGCATTAAACACCTCCACCCTCCTTCGGTGTGGGGCTCATGTTGGCTATGCCCCAGCCCCTGAAGCATACAAGCTGATTTCTTGCAGCAGCTGGGCACTGTAACAGCTCTAGAGCTGCTCTGTACGGCAAGTAAAAGGGTGTGGGCCCTGCAGCACTACCTGTAGTTTGCATTGTGCTTTGGAAGGCACAAAGTAAGCAGACGGGAGAAGTAAGGATAGTGCGCAAGGGCATAGAAGGGAGCGGCTCAAGAAAAGAGAAGTGGAAACAGACAGCAAACTAGGCTGGAGAGAGACCTGAGACAAAGAGATCTGATTTATACGAGAGCCGACCAGGGGAAACACAAATTATGCAGTCAAGTTTCCCACATTTGGGGAAATCGCAGGAGCAGCACACCCAGAGTGCAATGGGTGAGCCTTGCCCTGGGAGAAGCACCTTCATGATCATAGTATCTCACCTGGCAGGTAAGTAGGAGTTGGGCTAGAGCTGGGGAGGGTCGCTGCTCGGGTACCCCCCTGTCAAGTGAAGGAGATCCAACTGAGGCAGCACAAGGGAATTCTCGAAAGAAGAACAAGGCTAGAGGAAGATCTGAGACAAAGAAATCTGACTTTTACCAGAGCTGACCAGAGGAAAGCACAAACACAGTCCCCCACTACCACAAATAATGCAGTCGAGTTTCCCACATTTGGGGAAATCACAGGGGTCAGCATACCCAGAATGCAATGAATGAACCTCACCCTGGGAGAACAATCTTCATGACCATGGTATCTCCTATGCAAAATAAGTATGATTTGGGATAGGGCTGGGGAGGGCCGCTGCTCAGGCACATCTCTGTCAAGTAAAGGAGAGATGGTCTGCCAGATTACATAATGCATACCAGAGCCATAACTAGACTTTTTGGTGCCCTGTGACAGATAATTATATGCCCCCCCCCTCCCCATTTTTGCAATATGGACAAAAGGTGCATGCCTTCTGGGGAAGGGGCATAACAAGATTGGTCTCAGAGAAAGCACATGAGATATGAAGATATATCTAGTATACTTGGCACTCAATGGTTTGTGGTATTGCCGGGGTGCACTCCTTAAATGCATATACAGTCACACATGGCATGTTTGTGCAAATGGCATATCAGCAGTCAGCACTAACTGGTGACATGCCATTTGTACAAGTAAGCCATGTGTGACTAATATATAAACATGCTTTATTAAATAACACCTCAAACTATCATACCCAGGATTCAAACCTATAACCTGTTGAATTCTAATCAAACACCCTACCCATTGAGCTACTTGATCCTGCATCTATTCTAACCTCCAAAAACAGATTCAGTTGCATTTTCCAGCGTGTTTTGTTTGCGCCTTTGCAAATGTCTTACATCGACAAACTTATTTAGTACTATTTTGCAAATAGGGTTAGATTGTCGCAACATTGTGTTCCCTAATTGCTTGATTTTTTAAATGCAACAATTGATAAAGACACCTGATAATTGCTCTGTGGAGTCTTATTTTGTGTTTTGTGTTTAGTCTTTAGATCTGAATTTGAATGTACTTGTGAACTAACTTAATTTCCTACTTCTAAATTCATTCCTAAATTCACTACTTACATGAATCCTGTAGTTGGGCATTTTGGGACTTCGATTGTGGGCATTGTTTTGTGTCCAGACCAGCAGCAGGTGGTGTGCATTTGCTGGAAAGGCATCGAAGACCTCCGATATGCTGCATCTCCTGATGTGTGTCTCCCTCAAGTGACAGTCAGCAAATGCCTGCTAGACATGCATCATAGAACAGGCATGCTAAAACATGGGTCTTCAACCTGCGACCCTCCAGCTGCTGTGGAACTACACATCCCAGCATGCCCTGCCTCAGTTTTAGCATACCTTAATAGCAAAACTGTGGCAGGGCATGCTGGGATGTGTAGTTTCACAGCAGCTGGAGGGCCACAGGATGAAGACCCATGTGCTAGAGCCAAGCCAGCTAGAGCTGGGTGGTTGGGTGGGTGGTGTGTCGGAGGTGGAGCACATGCAAATGATTGTGTATCATCCAGCTAGTGAGAGAGAAAACTCATGCAGGAGTGTGCCTGCTTGTCAGTGGGTTATGCACCTTGCCAGACGTTAAATCTACATAGAGCAGCTGGAGGGGACAAGAGCAGGTTTGCAAAATATAGATAGAAGAGCATATATGCTGGCGCATTCTCCATGATTGTGTCAGCTTATGTTTTGGTGCACTGCACTTTCCTCCACTAAGTTTTAGCCATTTTTGTTAAGCTCAAGTGTAGTTGCTTCTCGGCCTTTTGGCTGTGATCTTGTATCGTGGTTGAAGGGTCTGCTGGAGGGAGGGATTGTTTTCTTCATTGGCGAAAGACCAAAGATATTCCAGGATGGAAGGCTTGGGAACACTATCTGTTTTTCAGTTGTGGAAGAGCACAGAGGTCGGATTGGACTACATTCTATAGTAAAGGATATCTTTCTATTTATTGACCCTCCCCTTATATGTGTCTGTGTTACAATAAAGCTTCGGTTTTGTGAATCCCTCACCCTCTTACACTCCACACCCATAGCCTTATTAACTGTTGTATTATTGTATAGTTTAAATGTATAGTGCAGTTCATGATTTATAGTGTAGGCTGGCCTGTGCTGTAGTTCTTGAACTGTACTATACCGTCAGCATTTGTATTGTGTTTTGGCTGTGCTGCAACACTGTATTTATGTGTGTAATGTTTATGTATGTTTTTTTTATGTCAATAAAGACTGCTTTTTCAAGCCAATATCTGAAAACAATCAATGTTTATCTTTGATGGCAATAAAAGTGGTATGATATTTGATGCTTTTGAAATCCAATATCTGATATGTCCCCTATCTGGGAACCAGGGCCCTCATTCCGAGTTGTTCGCTCGGAGATTTTCATCGCATCGCAGTGAGAATTCTCTTAGTGCGCATGCGCAATGTTCGCACTGCGACTGCGCCAAGTAACTTTACTATGAAGAAAGTAAGTTTACTCACGGCATTTTCATCGCTCCGACGTTCGCATTGTGATTGACAGGAAATGGGTGTTACTGGGCGGATGCACGGCGTTTTAGGGGCGTGTGGCTGGAAACGCTACAGTTTCCGGAAAAAACGCAGGAGTGGCCGGAGAAACGGTGGGAGTGCCTGGGCGAACGCTGGGTGTGTTTATGACGTCAGCCAGGAACGAAAAGCACTGAACTGATCGCACAGGCAGAGTAAGTCTGAAGCTACTCAGAAACTGCTAACTCGTTTGTAATCGCAATATTGCGCGTACGTCGGTCGCAATTTTAAGAAGCTAAGATTCACTCCCAGTAGGCGGCGGCTTAGCGTGTGTAACTCTGCTACATTCGCCTTGCGAGCGAACAACTCGGAATGAGGGCCCATATATTAAATGGCTTTTCAGAAAAGGGAGATGGGAGAAGAGCTTTCAGTACTTGTAGGACCGATGCACATAAAGAAGCAAAAAAACATACATAAACATTACACACATAAGTACCGCGTTGCGGCACAGCCAAAACACAATACAAATGCTGACGGTATAGTACAGTTCAAGAACTACAGCACAGGCCAGCCTACACTATAAATCATGAACTGCACTATACATTTAAACTGTACAATAATACAACAGTTAATAAGGCTATGGGTGTGGAGTGTAAGAGGGTGAGGGAATCACAAGCCCGAAGCTTTATTGAAAGACTGACACATATAAGGGGAGGATTAATAAATAGAAAGATATCCTTTACTATAGAATGTAGTCCAATCCGGTCTTTCAACTCTTCCACAATTGAAAAACGGATAGTGTTCCCAAGCCTTCCATCCTGGAATATCTTTGGTCTTTCGCCAATGAAGAAAGCAATCCCTCCCTCCAGCAGACCCTTCAACCACAATACAAGATCACAGCCAAAAGGCCGAGAAGCAACTACACTTGAGCTTAACAAAAATGGCTAAAACTTAGTGGAGGAAAGTGCAGTGCACCAAAACATAAGCTGACACAATCATGGAGAATGCGCCAGCATATATGCTCTTCTATCTATATTTTGCAAACCTGCTCTTGTCCCCTCCAGCTGCTCTATGTAGATTTAACGTCTGGCAAGGTGCATAACCCACTGACAAGCAGGCACACTCCTGCATGAGTTTTCTCTCTCACTAGCTGGATGATACACAATCATTTGCATGTGCTCCACCTCTGACACACCACCCACCCAACCACCCAGTCACCAGAGCCACCCACAAACCAACTGGCTCCGTGATTTAATTTGCACAGTGTAGTCATCCAGGCAGCATGTCCTTCTCAATGGAAGGATCTCTGGTTCCATGGAATCTTCCGCATTGGAATGCTGCGGAACAAAAAGGATTTAAATATTCAGCTTGCTAGCATTCAATGTACCTGTGGCTTGGCTCTAGCACATGGGTCTTCATCCTGTGGCCCTCCAGCTGCTGTGAAACTACACATCCCAGCATGCCCAGCCACAGTTTTGCTATTAAGGTATGCTAAAACTGAGGCAGGGCATGCTGGGATGTGTAGTTCCACAGCAGCTGGAGGGTCGCAGGTTGAAGACCCATGTTTTAGCATGCCTGTTCTATGATGCATGTTCCGTGATGTCACAATCAGCTTGGAATGGGGTGTCTAGCAGGCATTTGCTGACAGCCACTTGAGGGAGACACACATCAGGAGATGCAGCATATCGGAGGTCTTCGATGCCTTTCCAGCAAATGCACACCACCTGCTGCTGGTCTGGACACAAAACAATGCCCACAATCGAAGTCCCAAAATGCCCAACTACAGGATTCATGTAAGTAGTGAATTTAGGAATGAATTTAGAAGTAGGAAATTAAGTTAGTTCACAAGTACATTCAAATTCAGATCTAAAGTCTAGGTAGGCCTCACGTCCTGGCAGCCGCCAGCATTTAAAAATGCCTTGATTAGAGGTACGGAATTAAATGTAGATAAGAAGTAGACACAAAATAAGACTCCGCAGAGCAGTTATCAGGTGTTTTTATCAATTGTTGCATTTAAAAAATCAAGCAATTAGGGAACACAATGTTGCAACAATGTAACCCTATTTGCAAAATAGTACTAAATAAGTTTGTCGATGTAAAACATTTGCAAAGGCGCATCCAAAACACGCTGGAAAATGCAACTGAATCTGTTTTTGGAGGCTAGAATAGGAAATGTGCATCGGTCCTACAAGTACTGAAAGCTCTTCTCCCATCTCCCTTTTCTGAAAAGCCATTTAATATATGGTTCCCAGATAGGGGACATATCAGATATTGCCTTTCAAAAGCAGCAAATATCATACCACTTCTATTGCCATCAAAGATAAACATTGATTGTTTTCAGATATTGGATTGAAAAAGCAGTCTTTATTGACATAAAGAAGCAAAAAAAACATACATAAACATTACACACATAAGTACTGTGTTGCAGCACAGCCAAAACACAATACAAATGCTGTCGGTATAGTACAGTTCAAGAACTACAGCACAGGCCAGCCTACACTATAAATCATGAACTGCACTATACATTTAAACAATACAATAGTTAATAAGGCTATGGGTGTGGAGTGTAAGAGGGTGACGGAATCACAAGCCCAAAGCTTTATTGAAAGACAGACACATATAAAGGGAGGATTAATAAATACAAAAATACCCTTTACTATAGAATGTAGTCCAATCCGGTCTTTCAACTCTTCCACAACTGAAAAACAGATAGTGTTCCCAAGCCTTCCATCCTGGAATATCTTCAGTCTCTCGCCAATGAAGAAAACAATCCCTCCAGCAGACTCTTCAACCACGATACAATATCACAGCCAAAAGAGCGAGAAGCAACTACACTTGCGTTTAAACAAAATGGCTAAAACTTAGTGGAGGAAAGTGCAGTGCACCAAAACATAAGCTGACACAATCATGGAGAATGCGCCAGCATATATGCTCTTCTGTCTATATTTTCCAAACCTGCTCTTGTCCCCTCCAGTTGCTCCATGTAGATTTGACGTCTGGCAAGGTGCATAACTCACTGACAAGCAGGCACACTCCTGCATTAGTTTTCTCTCTCACTAGCTGGATGATACACATTCATTTGCATGTGCTCCACCTCCGACATACCGCCCACCCAACCACCCAGTCACCAGAGCCACCCACAAGCCAACTAGCTCCGTGATTTAATTTGCACAGTGCAGTCATCCAGGCAGCATGTCCTTCTCAATGGAATAATCTCTGGTTCCATGGAATCTTCCGCATTGGAATGCTGCGGAACAAAAAGGATTTAAACATTCAGCTTGCTAGCATTCAATGTACCTGCGGTTTGGTTCTAGCACATGGGTCTTCATCCTGTGGCCCTCCAGCTGCTGTGAAACTACACATCCCAGCATGCCCTGCCACAGTTTTGCTATTAAGGTATGCTAAAACTGAGGCAGGGCATGCTGGGATATGTAGTTCCACAGCAGCTGGAGGGTCGCAGGTTGAAGACCCATGTTCTAGCATGCCTGTTCTATGATGCATGTTCCGTGATGTCACAATCAGCTTGGAATGGGGTGTCTAGCATGCATTTGCTGACAGCCACTTGAGGCAGACACACATCAGGAGATGCAGCATATCGGAAGTCTTCGATGCCTTTCCAGCAAATGCACACCACCAGCTGCTGGTCTGGACACAAAACAATGCCCACAATTGAAGGCTCAAAATGCCCAACTACAGGATTAATGTAAGTAGTGAATTTAGGAATGAATTTAGAAGTAGGAAATTAAGTTAGTTCACAAGTACATTCAAATTCAGATCTAAAGACTAGGTAGGCCTCACGTCCTGGCAGCGCCCAGCATTTAAAAATGCCTTGATTAGAGGTAGGGAATTAAATGTAGATAAGAAGTAGACACAAAATAAGACTCCACAGAGCAATTATCAGGTGTCTTTATCAATTTTTGCATTTAAAAATTCAAGCAATTAGGGAACACAATGTTGCGACAATGTAACCCTATTTGCAAAATAGTACTAAATAAGTTTGTCGATGTAAGACATTTGCAAAGGCGCAAACAATACACGCTGGAAAATGCAACTGAATCTGTTTTTGGAGGTTAGAATAAATGCAGGATCAAGTAGCTCAATGGGCAGGGTGTTTGATTAGAATTCAACAGGTTATAGGTTTGAATCCTGGGTATGATAGTTTGAGGTGTATGTTTGTATATATTAGTCACACATGGCTTACTTGTACAAATGGCATGTCACCAGTTAGTGCTGACTGCTGATATGCCATTTACACAAACATGCCATGTGTGACTGTATATGCATTTAAGGAGGGCACCCCGGCAATACCACAAACCATTGAGTGTCAAGTATACTAGATATATCTTCATATCTCATGTGCTTTCTCTGAGACCAATCTTGTTATGCCCCTTCCCCACAAGGCATGCACCTTTTGTCCATATTGAAAAAATGGGGGGGGAGGGAGGGAGGGAGGGAGGGGGGGGGGCATATAATTCTCTGTCACAGGGAACCAAAAAGTCTAGTTATGGCTCTGGTATGCATTATGTAATCTGGCAGACCATCTCTCCAACACTGGCTGGTTGGAATAGAAATCCGGTTATCTATGTGAGCAAATGACCATCAACGATTTACTCTCAAACACTAAAAAATGGACAAAAATGGTCCCCTAAACAAATTGGTTAAATTTTGGGTTTAACCAATTTGTGTAATGACCATTTTTGACCACTTTTCTAGTGTTTGGGAGCAAATGGCTAATTGACATTTGCTCCAATACATTACCAGATTTTCATTCCATCCATCCAGACTGGATAGATAGCCTGACAGATAATTGTGTAGTGTACGCCCAGGATAACTGTCAGTCATGCTTTATTTTATGACGGCACATAAATGGGTGGGCAGATCCAGGGCAAGCACTGCCCACTCATGCATAGTTGTCAACTGATGTGAAGTTCCAGGGGGCAATCTCAGTTATAAAGAGAAGTATCTGGAAATTGTCCCTAGTTAAAAAAAAAAATTTGATCACCTCCATTTATTTAGTATGATATCCCAGGTGATAGGATGCCAGCAGTCAGAACAACATACTTTATTAAATAACACATCTCAAACTACCATACCCAGGATTCAAACCTATAACCTGTTGAATTCTAATCAAACACCCTACCTATTGAGCTATTTGATCCTGCATAAAAATTGTGAACATTATATGAAGCTATTGGTACTTTGCAAAAAAAAAGAATCAGCATTACAACGCAGCAGATCCATGCAGTTTGCAGCCACACACTACATGTATCTGCTCAGCCACAATGCTGATTATTTCTTCACAAAGTGCAAGGTGAGCTCCAAACAGAATTCTCTAGCTTAGAATTATACCTTTCTTTGCCAAACCTAGAAGTCGGGCCCCCCACCCTGGGATCCCCCAGAGGGAGGCCTGCACCGTCATGCGGCAGGCTTGTCCGTTTTGGAAGCAGGCTGATGGGCAGCCCAGGATTGCTTCAGTCTGGGCTTGGCAGGTCTGGAAACATGAGCTTGCTTTGGGTATGCCTGACCTTGGGTACGCTTTACCTGGAAGATGAAAGGGCCAAGAAAAGTACTTTTAGCCTTCTGCGTGGTAGGAGTCATACTAGGTAGGCAAGCTGTTTTAGCAGTAGCCAGATCAGCTACAATCTTATTGAGGTCTTCTCCAAAAGGAGATTCAACTGAGGCAGCACAAGGGAACTCTCATCTGGGGACAACAACTGCAGGGAGAACACATATTTTCAGATGAACATGGTAGGGCAGAAGGCTGCCTAATACTGAAGCACCCCCAAACAACAAATCAAATGCAACTTACTTGACAGAGATGTGCCTGAGCAACGGCCCTCCCCAGCCCTATCCCAAATCATACTTATTTTGCATAGGAGATACCATGGTCATGAAGATTGTTCTCCCAGGGTTAGGTTCATTCATTGCATTCTGGGTATGCTGACCCCTGTAATTTCCCCAAATGTGGGAAACTCGACTGCATTATTTGTGGTAGTGGGGGACTGTGTTTGTGCTTTCCTCTGGTCAGCTCTGGTAAAAGTCATATTTCTTTGTCTCAGATCTTCCTCTAGCCTTGTTCTTCTTTCGAGAGTTCCCTTGTGCTGCCTCAGTTGGATCTCCTTCACTTGACAGGGGGGTGCCCGAGCAGCGACCCTCCCAAGCTCTAGCCCAACTCCTACTTACCAGCCAGGTGAGATACTATGATCATGAAGTTGCTTCTCCCAGGGCAAGGCTCACCCATTGCACTCTGGGTGTGCTGCCCCTGCGATTTCCCCAAATGTGGGAAACTTGACTGCATAATTTGAGTGTTCCCTGGTCGGCTCTCATTTAATTCAGATCTCTTTGTCTCAGGTCTCTCTCCAGCCTAGTTTGCTGTCTGTTTCCACTTCTCTTTTCTTGAGCCGCTCCCTTCTATGCCCTTGCGCACTATCCTTACTTCTCCCGTCTGCTTACTTTGTGCCTTCCAATGCACAATGCAAACTACAGGTAGTGCTGCAGGGCCCACACCCTTTTACTTGCCGTACAGAGCAGCTCTGGAGCTGTTACAGAGCCCAGCTACTGCAAGAAATCAGCTTGAATGCTTCAGGGGCTGAGGCATAGCCAACATGAGCCCCACACCGAAGGAGGGTGGAGGTGTTTAATGCGAACTAGGGGTCATCCAAGCGCCGCAAATGGCCGCCATGCCCTGCACGCCCCTTTTCTCTTTTCACATGCAGACGAGGGTTGAAGCCAACTTTGACCCACTGCTTGGATGACATCACCATATGCAAATCCATCTGCTGCAGGCCTTCCCCCAGGAATGCTTGCACTAGTTGTTGCATTTGGTTTGTTGTTTGGGGGTGCTTCAGTATTAGGCAGCCTTCTGCCCTCCCATGTTCATCTGAAAATATGTGTTCTCCCTGCAGTTGTTGTCCCCAGATGAGAGTTCCCTTGTGCTGCCTCAGTTGAATCTCCTTTACTTGACAGAGATGTGCCTGAGCAGCGGCCCTCCCCAGCCCTATCCCAAATCATACTTATTTTGCATAGGCGATACCATGGTCATGAAGATTGTTTTCCCAGGGTGAGGTTCATTCATTGCATTCTGGGTATGCTGACCCCTGTGATTTCCCCAAATGTGGGAAACTCGACTGCATTATTTGTGGTAGTGGGGGACTGTGTTTGTGCTTTCCTCTGGTCAGCTCTGGTAAAAGTCAGATTTCTTTGTCTCAGATCTTCCTCTAGCCTTGTTCTTCTTTCGAGAGTTCCCTTGTGCTGCCTCAGTTGGATCTCCTTCACTTGACAGGGGGGTACCCGAGCAGCGACCCTCCCCAGCTCTAGCCCAAATCCTACTTACCTGCCAGGTGAGATACTATGATCATGAAGGTGCTTCTCCCAGGGCAAAGCTCACCCATTGCACTCTGGGTGTGCTGCTCCTGCGATTTCCCCAAATGTGGGAAACTTGACTGCATAATTTGTGTTTCCCCTGGTCGGCTCTCGTATAATTCAGATCTCTTTGTCTCAGGTCTCTCTCCAGCCTAGTTTGCTGTCTGTTTCCACTTCTCTTTTCTTGAGCTGCTCCCTTCTATGCCCTTGCGCACTATCCTGACTTCTCCCGTTTGCTTACTTTGTGCCTTCCAAACTACAGGTAGTGCTGCAGGGCCCACACCCTTTTACTTGCCGTACAGAGCAGCTCTGGAGCTGTTACAGTGCCCAGCTGCTGTAAGAAATCAGCTTGTATGCTTCAGGGGCTGTGGCATAGCCAACATGAGCCCCACACCGAAGGAGGGTGGAGGTGTTTAATGCGAACTAGGGGTCATCCAAGCGCCGCAAAAGGCCGCCATGCCCTGCACGCCCCTTTTCTCTTTTCATATGCAGACGAGGGTTGAAGCCAACTTTGACCCACTGCTTGGATGACATCACCATATGCAAATCCATCTGCTGCAGGCCTTCCCCCAGGAATGCTTGCACTAGTTGTTGCATTTGGTTTGTTGTTTGGGGGTGCTTCAGTATTAGGCAGCCTTCTGCCCTCCCATGTTCATCTGAAAATATGTGTTCTCCCTGCAGTTGTTGTCCCCAGATGAGAGTTCCCTTGTGCTGCCTCAGTTGAATCTCCTTTACTTGACAGAGATGTGCCTGAGCAGCGGCCCTCCCCAGCCCTATCCCAAATCATACTTATTTTGCATAGGAGATACCATGGTCATGAAGATTGTTCTCCCAGGGTGAGGTTCATTCATTGCATTCTGGGTATGCTGACCCCTGTGATTTCCCCAAATGTGGGAAACTCGACTGCATTATTTGTTGTAGTGGGGGACTGTGTTTGTGTTTTCCTCTGGTCAGCTCTGGTAAAAGTCAGATTTCTTTGTCTCAGATCTTCCTCTAGCCTTGTTCTTCTTTCGAGAGTTCCCTTGTGCTGCCTCAGTTGGATCTCCTTCACTTGACAGGGGGGTGCCCGAGCAGCGACCCTCCCCAGCTCTAGCCCAACTCCTACTTACCTGCCAGGTGAGATACTATGATCATGAAGGTGCTTCTCCCAGGGCAAGGCTCACCCATTGCACTCTGGGTGTGCTGCCCCTGCGATTTCCCCAAATGTGGGAAACTTGACTGCATAATTTGAGTGTTCCCTGGTCGGCTATCATGTAATTCAGATCTCTTTGTCTCAGGTCTCTCTCCAGCCTAGTTTGCTGTCTGTTTCCACTTCTCTTTTCTTGAGCCGCTCCCTTCTATGCCCTTGCGCACTATCCTTACTTCTCCCGTCTGCTTACTTTGTGCCTTCCAATGCACAATGCAAACTACAGGTAGTGCTGCAGGGCCCACACCCTTTTACTTGCCGTACAGAGCAGCTCTGGAGCTGTTACAGAGCCCAGCTACTGCAAGAAATCAGCTTGAATGCTTCAGGGGCTGAGGCATAGCCAACATGAGCCCCACACCGAAGGAGGGTGGAGGTGTTTAATGCGAACTAGGGGTCATCCAAGCGCCGCAAAAGGCCGCCATGCCCTGCACGCCCCTTTTCTCTTTTCATATGCAGACGAGGGTTGAAGCCAACTTTGACCCACTGCTTGGATGACATCACCATATGCAAATCCATCTGCTGCAGGCCTTCCCCCAGGAATGCTTGCACTAGTTGTTGCATTTGGTTTGTTGTTTGGGGGTGCTTCAGTATTAGGCAGCCTTCTGCCCTCCCATGTTCATCTGAAAATATGTGTTCTCCCTGCAGTTGTTGTCCCCAGATGAGAGTTCCCTTGTGCTGCCTCAGTTGAATCTCCTTTACTTGACAGAGATGTGCCTGAGCAGCGGCCCTCCCCAGCCCTATCCCAAATCATACTTATTTTGCATAGGCGATACCATGGTCATGAAGATTGTTTTCCCAGGGTGAGGTTCATTCATTGCATTCTGGGTATGCTGACCCCTGTGATTTCCCCAAATGTGGGAAACTCGACTGCATTATTTGTTGTAGTGGGGGACTGTGTTTGTGTTTTCCTCTGGTCAGCTCTGGTAAAAGTCAGATTTCTTTGTCTCAGATCTTCCTCTAGCCTTGTTCTTCTTTCGAGAGTTCCCTTGTGCTGCCTCAGTTGGATCTCCTTCACTTGACAGGGGGGTGCCCGAGCAGCGACCCTCCCCAGCTCTAGCCCAACTCCTACTTACCTGCCAGGTGAGATACTATGATCATGAAGGTGCTTCTCCCAGGGCAAGGCTCACCCATTGCACTCTGGGTGTGCTGCCCCTGCGATTTCCCCAAATGTGGGAAACTTGACTGCAGAATTTGTGTTTCCCCTGGTCGGCTCTCGTATAATTCAGATCTCTTTGTCTCAGGTCTCTCTACAGCCTAGTTTGCTGTCTGTTTCCACTTCTTTTTTCTTGAGCCCCTCCCTTTTATACCCTTGTGCACTATCCTGACTTCTCCTCCTGTCTGCTTACTTTGTGCCTTCCAATGCACAATGCAAACTACAGGTAGTGCTGCAGGGCCCACACCCTTTTACTTGCCTTACAGAGCAGCTCTGGAGCTGTTACAGTGCCAAGCTGCTGCAAGAAATCAGCTTGAATGCTTCAGGGGCTGGGGCATGGCCAACATGAGACCCACACCAAAGGAGGGTGGGGGTGTTTCATGCAAACTAAGGGTCATCCAAGCACCGCAAAAGGCCGCCATGCCCTGCACGCCCCTTTTCTCTTTTCATATGCAGACGAGGGTTGAAGCCAACTTTGACCCACTGCTTGGATGACATCACCATATGCAAATCCATCTGCGGCAGGCCTTCCCCCAGGAATGCTTGCACTAGTTGTTGCATTTGGTTTGTTGTTTGGGGGTGCTTCAGTATTAGGCAGCCTTCTGCCCTCCCATGTTCATCTGAAAATATGTGTTCTCCCTGCAGTTGTTGTCCCCAGATGAGAGTTCCCTTGTGCTGCCTCAGTTGAATCTCCTTAACTTGACAGAGATGTGCCTGAGCAGCGGCCCTCCCCAGCCCTATCCCAAATCATACTTATTTTGCATATGAGATACCATGGTCATGAAGATTATTCTCCCAGGGTGAGGTTCATTCATTGCATTCTGGGTATGCTGACCCCTGTGATTTCCCCAAATGTGGGTAACTCGACTGCATTATTTGTGGTAGTGGGGGACTGTGTTTGTGTTTTCCTCTGGTCAGCTCTGGTAAAAGTCAGATTTCTTTGTTTCAGATCTTCCTCTAGCCTTGTTCTTCTTTCGAGAGTTCCCTTGTGCTGCCTCAGTTGGATCTCCTTCACTTGACAGGGGGGTGCCCGAGCAGCGACCTTCCCCAGCTCAAGCCCAACTCCTACTTACCTGCCAGGTGAGATACTATGATCATGAAAGTGCATCTTCCAGGGCAAGGCTCACCCATTGCACTCTGGGTGTGCTGCCCCTGCGATTTCCCCAAATGTGGGAAACTTGACTGCATAATTTGTGTTTCCCCTGGTCGGCTCTCGTATAATTCAGATCTCTTTGTCTCAGGTCTCTCTCCAGCCTAGTTTGCTGTCTGTTTCCACTTCTTTTTTCTTGAGCCCCTCCCTTTTATACCCTTGTGCACTATCCTGACTTCTCCTCCTGTCTGCTTACTTTGTGCCTTCCAATGCACAATGCAAACTACACACCCTTTTACTTGCCTTACAGAGCAGCTCTGGAGCTGTTACAGTGCCAAGCTGCTGTAAGAAATCAGCTTGAATGCTTCAGGGGCTGGGGCATTGTCAACATGAGCCCCACACCGAAGGAGGGTGGGGGTGTTTAATGCGAACTAAGGGTCATCCAAGCGCCGCAAAAGGCCGCCATGCCCTGCATACCCCTTTTCTCTTTTCATATGCAGATGAGGGATCCAGCCAACTTTGGCCCACTGCTTGGATGACATCACCGTATGCAAATCCGTCTTCTGCAGAACTTCCCCCAGGAATGCTTGTACTAGTTGTTGCATTTGGTTTGTTGTTTGGGGGTGCTTCAGTATTAGGCAGCCTTCTGCCCTCCCGTGTTCATCTGAAAATATGTGTTCTCCCTGCAGTTGTTGTCCCCAGATGAGAGTTCCCTTGTGCTGCCTCAGTTGAATCTCCTTTACTTGACAGAGATGTGCCTGAGCAGCGGCCCTCCCCAGCCCTATCCCAAATCATACTTATTTTGCATAGGCGATACCATGGTCATGAAGATTGTTTTCCCAGGGTGAGGTTCATTCATTGCATTCTGGGTATGCTGACCCCTGTGATTTCCCCAAATGTGGGAAACTCGACTGCATTATTTGTGGTAGTGGGGGACTGTGTTTGTGCTTTCCTCTGGTCAGCTCTGGTAAAAGTCAGATTTCTTTGTCTCAGATCTTCCTCTAGCCTTGTTCTTCTTTCGAGAGTTCCCTTGTGCTGCCTCAGTTGGATCTCCTTCACTTGACAGGGGGGTACCCGAGCAGCGACCCTCCCCAGCTCTAGCCCAAATCCTACTTACCTGCCAGGTGAGATACTATGATCATGAAGGTGCTTCTCCCAGGGCAAGGCTCACCCATTGCACTCTGGGTGTGCTGCTCCTGCGATTTCCCCAAATGTGGGAAACTTGACTGCATAATTTGTGTTTCCCCTGGTCGGCTCTCGTATAATTCAGATCTCTTTGTCTCAGGTCTCTCTCCAGCCTAGTTTGCTGTCTGTTTCCACTTCTCTTTTCTTGAGCTGCTCCCTTCTATGCCCTTGCGCACTATCCTGACTTCTCCCGTCTGCTTACTTTGTGCCTTCCAAACTACAGGTAGTGCTGCAGGGCCCACACCCTTTTACTTGCCGTACAGAGCAGCTCTGGAGCTGTTACAGTGCCCAGCTGCTGCAAGAAATCAGCTTGTATGCTTCAGGGGCTGTGGCATAGCCAACATGAGCCCCACACCGAAGGAGGGTGGAGGTGTTTAATGCGAACTAGGGGTCATCCAAGCGCCGCAAAAGGCCGCCATGCCCTGCACGCCCCTTTTCTCTTTTCATATGCAGACGAGGGTTGAAGCCAACTTTGACCCACTGCTTGGATGACATCACCATATGCAAATCCATCTGCTGCAGGCCTTCCCCCAGGAATGCTTGCACTAGTTGTTGCATTTGGTTTGTTGTTTGGGGGTGCTTCAGTATTAGGCAGCCTTCTGCCCTCCCATGTTCATCTGAAAATATGTGTTCTCCCTGCAGTTGTTGTCCCCAGATGAGAGTTCCCTTGTGCTGCCTCAGTTGAATCTCCTTTACTTGACAGAGATGTGCCTGAGCAGCGGCCCTCCCCAGCCCTATCCCAAATCATACTTATTTTGCATAGGAGATACCATGGTCATGAAGATTGTTCTCCCAGGGTGAGGTTCATTCATTGCATTCTGGGTATGCTGACCCCTGTGATTTCCCCAAATGTGGGAAACTCGACTGCATTATTTGTTGTAGTGGGGGACTGTGTTTGTGTTTTCCTCTGGTCAGCTCTGGTAAAAGTCAGATTTCTTTGTCTCAGATCTTCCTCTAGCCTTGTTCTTCTTTCGAGAGTTCCCTTGTGCTGCCTCAGTTGGATCTCCTTCACTTGACAGGGGGGTGCCCGAGCAGCGACCCTCCCCAGCTCTAGCCCAACTCCTACTTACCTGCCAGGTGAGATACTATGATCATGAAGGTGCTTCTCCCAGGGCAAGGCTCACCCATTGCACTCTGGGTGTGCTGCCCCTGCGATTTCCCCAAATGTGGGAAACTTGACTGCAGAATTTGTGTTTCCCCTGGTCGGCTCTCGTATAATTCAGATCTCTTTGTCTCAGGTCTCTCTACAGCCTAGGTTGCTGTCTGTTTCCACTTCTTTTTTCTTGAGCCCCTCCCTTTTATACCCTTGTGCACTATCCTGACTTCTCCTCCTGTCTGCTTACTTTGTGCCTTCCAATGCACAATGCAAACTACAGGTAGTGCTGCAGGGCCCACACCCTTTTACTTGCCTTACAGAGCAGCTCTGGAGCTGTTACAGTGCCAAGCTGCTGCAAGAAATCAGCTTGAATGCTTCAGGGGCTGGGGCATGGCCAACATGAGACCCACACCGAAGGAGGGTGGGGGTGTTTCATGCAAACTAAGGGTCATCCAAGCACCGCAAAAGGCCGCCATGCCCTGCACGCCCCTTTTCTCTTTTCATATGCAGACGAGGGTTGAAGCCAACTTTGACCCACTGCTTGGATGACATCACCATATGCAAATCCATCTGCGGCAGGCCTTCCCCCAGGAATGCTTGCACTAGTTGTTGCATTTGGTTTGTTGTTTGGGGGTGCTTCAGTATTAGGCAGCCTTCTGCCCTCCCATGTTCATCTGAAAATATGTGTTCTCCCTGCAGTTGTTGTCCCCAGATGAGAGTTCCCTTGTGCTGCCTCAGTTGAATCTCCTTTACTTGACAGAGATGTGCCTGAGCAGCGGCCCTCCCCAGCCCTATCCCAAATCATACTTATTTTGCATATGAGATACCATGGTCATGAAGATTATTCTCCCAGGGTGAGGTTCATTCATTGCATTCTGGGTATGCTGACCCCTGTGATTTCCCCAAATGTGGGTAACTCGACTGCATTATTTGTGGTAGTGGGGGACTGTGTTTGTGTTTTCCTCTGGTCAGCTCTGGTAAAAGTCAGATTTCTTTGTTTCAGATCTTCCTCTAGCCTTGTTCTTCTTTCGAGAGTTCCCTTGTGCTGCCTCAGTTGGATCTCCTTCACTTGACAGGGGGGTGCCCGAGCAGCGACCTTCCCCAGCTCAAGCCCAACTCCTACTTACCTGCCAGGTGAGATACTATGATCATGAAGGTGCATCTTCCAGGGCAAGGCTCACCCATTGCACTCTGGGTGTGCTGCCCCTGCGATTTCCCCAAATGTGGGAAACTTGACTGCATAATTTGTGTTTCCCCTGGTCGGCTCTCGTATAATTCAGATCTCTTTGTCTCAGGTCTCTCTCCAGCCTAGTTTGCTGTCTGTTTCCACTTCTTTTTTCTTGAGCCCCTCCCTTTTATACCCTTGTGCACTATCCTGACTTCTCCTCCTGTCTGCTTACTTTGTGCCTTCCAATGCACAATGCAAACTACACACCCTTTTACTTGCCTTACAGAGCAGCTCTGGAGCTGTTACAGTGCCAAGCTGCTGTAAGAAATCAGCTTGAATGCTTCAGGGGCTGGGGCATTGTCAACATGAGCCCCACACCGAAGGAGGGTGGGGGTGTTTAATGCGAACTAAGGGTCATCCAAGCGCCGCAAAAGGCCGCCATGCCCTGCATACCCCTTTTCTCTTTTCATATGCAGATGAGGGATCCAGCCAACTTTGGCCCACTGCTTGGATGACATCACCGTATGCAAATCCGTCTTCTGCAGAACTTCCCCCAGGAATGCTTGTACTAGTTGTTGCATTTGGTTTGTTGTTTGGGGGTGCTTCAGTATTAGGCAGCCTTCTGCCCTCCCATGTTCATCTGAAAATATGTGTTCTCCCTGCAGTTGTTGTCCCCAGATGAGAGTTCCCTTGTGCTGCCTCAGTTGAATCTCCTTTACTTGACAGAGATGTGCCTGAGCAGCGGCCCTCCCCAGCCCTATCCCAAATCATACTTATTTTGCATAGGCGATACCATGGTCATGAAGATTGTTCTCCCAGGGTGAGGTTCATTCATTGCATTCTGGGTATGCTGACCCCTGTGATTTCCCCAAATGTGGGAAACTCGACTGCATTATTTGTGGTAGTGGGGGACTGTGTTTGTGCTTTCCTCTGGTCAGCTCTGGTAAAAGTCAGATTTCTTTGTCTCAGATCTTCCTCTAGCCTTGTTCTTCTTTCGAGAGTTCCCTTGTGCTGCCTCAGTTGGATCTCCTTCATTTGACAGGGGGTGCCCGAGCAGCAATCCTCCACAGCTCTGGCCCAACTCCTACTTACCTGCCAGGTGAGATACTATGATCTTCACTGTTAGGGCAATCAGGATGTGGAATTCCCTGCCAGGGAAGGTGGTAATGGCGGACTCTGTAATTGGATTTAAAAAAGGAATGGATACATTTCTGAATGAAAAAGCTATCCAAGGTTATAATACTTAAAATATCAACATGGTTAATCCGGGGGTAACATGAGTTGTAGTAGCTAACTAGTCATAAAACATTATTCAGCAAGTATGTAGAATCATCACAACTTAAAACAGGTTGAACACGATGGGCAATTTGCCTCTATTCAACCTCAAAAACTATGTTACTATATGTTACTATATTACTATGTTACTGTAGTATACAGAACACCACAATGCAATGAGCAGTGATAGTGAGCACTGATGAGGATACTAGAACTGACACTGAGCAGCAAGATGCAGCACTGGACTATTAGTAATGTACTGTAGTATGCTGAGCACAACAATGCAGCACAAGACAATGAGCAGTGATACTGAGCACTGATGAGGATACTACTGAGAACTGACACTGAGCAGGAGAGACACACTACTAGTATTACTGAGCAGCAATAAGTATCCACTGATACTGAGCACTGATATTGAGATTTCCACTGAGAGAACATAGCCACGTCCTCTCCGCTCTCTCTTCAATGCACGAGTAAAAATGGCGGCAACGCGCAGCTCTTTATATGGAATCCGAATCTCGCGAGAATCCGACAGCGGGATGATGACATTTTCCCTTGTTCAGGTTTTCCGAGTCAGGCGGGAACAACCGAGCCTGCCTCGGAGGAGGAGTTCGTGGGGTTCGTGGGGAATTCGGTTCTCGGAGAACCGAACCCGCTCCTCTCTACCTTATACCCATCAATTTTTTTTATTTTCAATCTAAGCCCCTGCAGTTTTCTGTAAGCATCTGCTTTGCTATGATGATCAACAAGTCACAAGGGCAAACACTCAGGGCTTGAGGTGTAGATCTTTGGACCAGCTGCTACAAGCATGGCAGAGGTGTCACTATCACTGGTGACACCCAGAGAGGTGGCGAGGGAGATTGTAATGCAGTGCGCGCAGATAAGCAGCGCAATGGTAAAAAGGAGGCATGGTTTCATAGGTAGGGGCGTGGCCTGGTGGCCTGAATCTACATTTTGTTGCTCCGGGTGTCCCGGGGGTTGGGGGCTGCACCGGGGACTAGTGTGTGAGTGGTGCTGGCTCCTGCACAGTGACATGGCATGGCCACTAGAGATGTGCACCGGAAATTTTTCGGGTTTTGTGTTTTGGTTTTGGGTTCGGTTCCGCGGCCGTGTTTTGGGTTCGAACGCGTTTTGGCTAAACCTCACCGAATTTTTTTTGTCGGATTCGGGTGTGTTTTGGATTCGGGTGTTTTTTTCAAAAAACCCTAAAAAACAGCTTAAATCATAGAATTTGGGAGTCATTTTGATCCCAAAGTATTATTAACCTCAATAACCATAATTTCCACTAATTTTCAGTCTATTCTTAACACCTCACACCTCACAATATTATTTTTAGTCCTAAAATTTGCACCGAGGTCGCTGGATGACTAAGCTCAGTGACCCAAGTGGCCGACACAAACACCTGGCCCATCTAGGAGTGGCACTGCAGTGTCACGCATGATGGCCCTTCCAAAAAACACTCCCCAAACAGCACATGACGCAAAGAAAAAAAGAGGCGCAATGAGGTAGCTGTGTGACTAAGCTCAGCGACCCAAGTGGCCGACACAAACACCTGGCCCATCTAGGAGTGGCACTGCAGTGTCACGCAGGATGGCCCTTCCAAAAAACACTCCCCAAACAGCACATGACGCAAAGAAAAAAAGAGGCGCAATGAGGTAGCTGTGTGACTAAGCTCAGCGACCCAAGTGGCCGACACAAACACCTGGCCCATCTAGGAGTGGCACTGCAGTGTCACGCAGGATGGCCCTTCCAAAAACACTCCCCAAACAGCACATGACGCAAAGAAAAAAAGAGGCGCAATGAGGTAGCTGTGTGACTAAGCTCAGCGACCCAAGTGGCCGACACAAACACCTGGCCCATCTAGGAGTGGCACTGCAGTGTCACGCAGGATGGCCCTTCCAAAAAACACTCCCCAAACAGCACATGACGCAAAGAAAAAAAGTGGCGCAATGAGGTAGCTGTGTGACTAAGCTCAGCGACCCAAGTGGACGACACAAACACCTGGCCCATCTAGGAGTGTCACTGCAGTGTCACGCAGGATGGCCCTTCCAAAAAACACTCCCCAAACAGCACATGACGCAAAGAAAAAAAGAGGCGCAATGAGGTAGCTGTGTGACTAAGCTCAGCGACCCAAGTGGCCGACACAAACACCTGGCCCATCTAGGAGTGGCACTGCAGTGTCACGCAGGATGGCCCTTCCAAAAAACACTCCCCAAACAGCACATGACGCAAAGAAAAATAAAAGAAAAAAGAGGTGCAAGGTGGAATTGCCTTGGGCCCTCCCACCCACCCTTATGTTGTATAAACAGGACATGCACACTTTAACCAACCCATCATTTCAGTGACAGGGTCTGCCACACGACTGTGACTGAAATGACGGGTTGGTTTGGACCCCCACCAAAAAAGAAGCAATAAATCTCTCCTTGCACAAACTGGCTCTATAGAGGCAAGATGTCCACCTCATCATCATCCTCCGATTCATCACCGTGTACATCCCCCTCCTCACAGATTATCAATTCGTCCCCACTGGAATCCACCATCTCAGCTCCCTGTATACTTTGTGGAGGCAATTGCTGCTGGTCAATGTCTCCACGGAGCAATTGATTATAATTCATTTTAATGAACATCATCTTCTCCACATTTTCTGGAAGTAACCTCGTACGCCGATTGCTGACAAGGTGAGCGGCGGCACTAAACACTCTTTCGGAGTACACACTTGTGGGAGGGCAACTTAGGTAGAATAAAGCCAGTTTGTGCAAGGGCCTCCAAATTGCCTCTTTTTCCTGCCAGTATACGTACGGACTGTCTGACGTGCCTACTTGGATGCGGTCACTCATATAATCCTCCACCATTCTTTCAATGGTGAGAGAATCATATGCAGTGACAGTAGACGACATGTCCGTAATCGTTGGCAGGTCCTTCAGTCCGGACCAGATGTCAGCATCAGCAGTCGCTCCAGACTGCCCTGCATCACCGCCAGCGGGTGGGCTCGGAATTCTGAGCCTTTTCCTCGCACCCCCAATTGCGGGAGACTGTGAAGGAGGAGCTGTTGACCGATCAAGTTCCGCTTGACTTGATAATTTTCTCACCAGCAGGTCTTTGAACCCCTGCAGACTTGTGTCTGCCGGAAAGAGAGATACAACGTAGGTTTTAAATCTAGGATCGAGCACGGTGGCCAAAATGTAGTGCTCTGATTTCAACAGATTGACCACCCGTGAATCCTGGTTAAGCGAATGAAGGGCTCCATCCACAAGTCCCACATGCCTAGCGGAATCGCTCTGTCTTAGCTCCTCCTTCAATGTCTCCAGCTTCTTCTGCAAAAGCCTGATGACGGGAATGACCTGACTCAGGCTGGCAGTGTCTGAACTGACTTCACGTGTGGCAAGTTCAAAAGGTTGCAGAACCTTGCACAACGTTGAAATCATTCTCCACTGCGCTTGAGACAGGTGCATTCCACCTCCTATATCGTGGTCAGATGTATAGGCTTGAATGGCCTTTTGCTGCTCCTCCATCCTCTGAAGCATATAGAGGGTTGAATTCCACCTCGTTTCCACTTCTTGCTTCAGATGATGGCAGGGCAGGTTCAGGCGTTTTTGGTGTTGCTCCAGTCTTCTGTACGTGGTGCCTGTACGCCGAAAGTGTCCCGCAATTCTTGTGGCCACCGACAGCATCTCTTGCACGCCCCTGTCGTTTTTTAAATAATTCTGCACCACCAAATTCAAGGTATGTGCAAAACATGGGACGTGCTGGAATTTGCCCAGATATAATGCACGCACAATATTGCTGGCGTTGTCCGATGCCACAAATCCACAGGAGAGTCCAATTGGGGTAAGCCATTCTGTGATGATCTTCCTCAGTTGCCGTAAGAGGTTTTCATCTGTGTGCGTATTCTGGAAAGCGGTGATACAAAGCGTAGCCTGCCTAGGAAAGAGTTGGCGTTTGCGAGATGCTGCTACTGGTGCCGCCGCTGCTGTTCTTGCGGCGGGAGTCAATACATCTACCCAGTGGGCTGTCACAGTCATATAGTCCTGAGTCTGCCCTGCTCCACTTGTCCACATGTCCGTGGTTAAGTGGACATTGGGTACAACTGCATTTTTTAGGACACTGGTGAGTCTTTTTCTGAGGTCTGTGTACATTTTCGGTATCGCCTGCCTAGAGAAATGGAACCTAGATAGTATTTGGTACCGGGGACACAGTACCTCAATCAAGTCTATAGTTGGCTCTGAAGTAATGATGGATACCGGAACCACGTTTCTCACTGCCCAGGATGCCAAGGCCTCAGTTATCCGCTTTGCAGCAGGATGACTGCTGTGATATTTCATCTTCCTCGCAAAGGACTGTTGGACAGTCAATTGCTTGGTGGAAGTAGTAAAAGTGGTCTTACGACTTCCCCTCTGGGATGACCATCGACTCCCAGCAGCAACAACAGCAGCGCCAGCAGCAGTAGGCGTTACACTCAAGGATGCATCGGAGGAATCCCAGGCAGGAGAGAACTCGTCAGAATTGCCAGTGACATGGCCTGCAGGACTATTGGCATTCCTGGGGAAGGAGGAAATTGACACTGAGGGAGTTGGTGGGGTGGTTTGCGTGAGCTTGGTTACAAGAGGAAGGGATTTACTGGTCAGTGGACTGCTTCCGCTGTCGCCCAAAGTTTTTGAACTTGTCACTGACTTATGATGAATGCGCTGCAGGTGACGTATAAGGGAGGATGTTCCGAGGTGGTTAACGTCCTTACCCCTACTTATTACAGCTTGACAAAGGCAACACACGGCTTGACACCTGTTGTCCGCATTTCTGTTGAAATACTTCCACACCGAAGAGCTGATTTTTTTGGTATTTTCACCAGGCATGTCAATGGCCATATTCCTCCCACGGACAACAGGTGTCTCGCCGGGTGCCTGACTTAAACAAACCACCTCACCATCAGAATCCTCCTTGTCAATTTCCTCCCCAGCGCCAGCAACACCCATATTCTCCTCATCCTGGTGTACTTCAACACTGACATCTTCAATCTGACTATCAGGAACTGGACTGCGGGTGCTCCTTCCAGCACTTGCAGGGGGCGTGCAAATGGTGGAAGGTGCATGCTCTTCACGTCCAGTGTTGGGAAGGTCAGGCATCGCAACCGACACAATTGGACTCTCCTTGTGGATTTGTGATTTTGAAGAACGCACAGTTCTTTGCTGTGCTTTTGCCAGCTTAAGTCTTTTCATTTTTCTAGCGAGAGGCTGAGTGCTTCCATCCTCATGTGAAGCTGAACCACTAGCCATGAAGATAGGCCAGGGCCTCAGCCGTTCCTTGCCACTCCGTGTGGTAAATGGCATATTGGCAAGTTTACGCTTCTCCTCCGACGATTTTTATTTAGATTTTTGAGTCATTTTTTTACTGATCTTTTGTGTTTTGGATTTTACATGCTCTGTACTATGACATTGGGCATCGGCCTTGGCAGACGACGTTGATGGAATTTCATCGTCTCGGCCATGACTAGTGGCAGCAGCTTCAGCACGAGGTGGAAGTGGATCTTGATCTTTCCCTATTTTTGGAACCTCAACATTTTTGTTCTCCATATTTTAATAGGCACAACTAAAAGGCACCTCAGGTAAACAATGGAGATGGATGGATACTAGTATACTTATGGATGACGAGTGACTGACGACACAGAGGTAGCTACAGCCGTGGACTACCGTACTGCGTCTGCTAGTATAGAGATGATAATTAATGATATAAAAAAAATATATATATAACTACTGTAGGTATATATAATATAATGACGGACCTGGTGGACACTGTCAGCAGACTGCTAAACTACTAGTATGAAGAAGATAGAAAAAAACTTCCACCACAGGTAGGTAGGTATACAATTATGGACGAGCACTGACGACACAGAGATAGCCACAGCCGTGGCCTACCGTACTGCGTCTGCTAGTATAGAGATGATAATTAATGATATAAAAAAAAAATATATATAACTACTGTAGGTATATATAATATAATGACGGACCTGGTGGACACTGTCAGCAGACTGCTAAACTACTAGTATGAAGAAGATAGAAAAAAAAACCCACCACAGTTAGGTATACAATTATGGACGAGTGACGACACAGAGGTAGGTACAGCCGTGGACTACCGTACTGCGTCTGCTAGTATAGATAATATACTAAATATATTACTACTGTAGGTATATAATATAATGACGGACCTGGTGGACACTGTCAGCAGACTCCTAAACTACTAGTATGAAGAAGATAGAAAAAAAAACCCCACCACAGGTAGGTATACAATTATGGACGAGCACTGACGACACAGAGGTAGGTACAGCCGTGGACTACCGTACTGCATCTGCTAGTATAGATAATATAATAAATATATTACTACTGTAGGTATATAATATAATGACGGACCTGGTGGACACTGTCAGCAGACTGCTAAACTACTAGTATGAAGAAGATAAAAAAAAAACCCCACCACAGGTAGGTAGGTATACAATTATGGACGAGCACTGACGACACAGAGATAGCCACAGCCGTGGACTACCGTACTGCGTCTGCTAGTATAGATAATATAATAAATATATTACTACTGTAGGTATATAATATAATGATGGACCTGGTGGACACTGTCAGTAGACTCCTAAACTACTAGTATGAAGAAGATAGAAAAAAAAAAACCACCACAGGTAGGTAGGTATACAATTATGGACGAGCACTGACGACACAGAGATAGCCACAGCCGTGGACTACCGTACTGCGTCTGCTAATATAGAGATGATAAAGATGAAAAAAAAAATATAACACTACTGCAGGTAAATATTTATATAATATATGTATGACGGACCTGCTGGACACTGTCAGCAGAATGCATTTATAGAATAAAAAAAAAACACCACAGGAGTGTTTAACTTTTTCAGGCAGACAATATACTGGTGGTCACACTGGCAGCAAAAGTGTGCACTGTACTCCTGCTATAACTGCTCCCCAGTCTCCCCCACAATTAAGCTGTGTGAGCAGTGAGCACTCAGCACAGTCAGATATACATAGATGATATATCATGCAGCACACTGAGGCTGAGCACAGATATGGTATGTGTATCGTTTTTTTTCAGGCAGAGAACGGATTATAAATAATAAAACTGGTGGTCACTATCAGCAAAACTCTGCACTACTGAGTACTCCTGACAAGTTCAACTGCTCCCCAAATTAGTAGTAAATCAAATGTCACTCGTCTCTATCTTCTAATCTAAACGGAGAGGACGCCAGCCACGTCCTCTCCCTATCAATCTCAATGCACGTGTGAAAATGGCGGCGACGCGCGGCTCCTTAAATAGAATCCAAGTCTCGTGAGAATCCGACAGCGGGATGATGACGTTCGGGCGCGCTCGGGTTAACCGAGCAAGGCGAGAGGATCCGAGTCTGCTCGGACCCGAGCAAAAAAGGGTGAAGTTCGGGCGGGTTCGGATTCCGAGGAACCGAACCCGCTCATCTCTTATGGCCACCCAGCATGACGCCTCCCTTCTTGACCATGCTGTAATTGCAGTCGCACTGCAGTTCAGCGTGATCATAAAAAATGGTGTAGCCTCCTGCTGGTGCAGACTGTATGTGCGCGCAGGAAGCCGCCACCATTTTTGTGATCACAGCGGCTGAATGTGATGTCATACAGCTGCTGTGACCACGCCCCCTGTGTCTCCTCCATTGCAGACCCCATTTTGAAGCCTTGCCCCCGCACCGCTCCATCCCTGACTTGGAAATGGAGTGTTGCTGACCCCCCTCTCCCCCCCTGCCCCGATTGACAGGCAGAGGCGATCGCATTCTCTGCGGGGTGCCGCAGAAAATGCAGGCACATGCGTATGCTCTTAGCAATTTTTGCAGTTGGATCACTTATTGTGATTGCAATCCAACCTGAATCAGGCCCTATTACCTATCACAATGCGCTGCGGGCAGTACAAAATTGGTTTAATATAGGAGAAAAACCCCCAGACCTGTGCTCCTTAACTGTACCTGGTGGCTAGTGGAGCGGCTGCCCAGTAATCAGTGTCCACGCCAGTGCGCACACGGTCCACCCCCTACGGCCACGCTCCCCTTCATCAGCGGCCTCGTGATCCGGAAGGGCGGTGTGTGTGTGACTGACCTTAGGAAGAAACCGGAGCCTCCGCTGCAGTGACCCAGCAACCAGGGCACGGGAGTATACAGCGCCGCTGGGAGTGATGAAGCTGCAGTAAAGATGTCTATTAGACCTAGCCTGCTGCAGCCCTTGTAGATTCTCATAAAACAAGTTCTTCTTTTCTTGTCAAAATGAATAGCTAAGAATTGGCTTCCTGAGGCAGGCCCCTGTTAAGTGGCCTGCTACTGAAGGCACCAACTACAAACTGAGCTCCCTGTTCATGGAAGCGGGGTTATAGAGGAGGATGCGCTGAGCATCTTGGGAACAGTCAAAAGCTTTGAGTCGGTTGGTGCCTCAGATCAAGATCCTACTCTACACCCCAATGTGAATCCTTGTGGAGTCCTGTGTACCCCACAGAAGAAATTAATGTGTCACACCCATTGGCAGCAACCTTAGAATAGCTGCTGATGGGCACAATTGAGAAAGGAAGGGGGGGGGGGGACATTTGAATCCAGCACATAGATGCAATTCAAATATGTAATTTGTACCTTCCTATTTTAAAATATAATGGATGAACTTCACCCTGTGAGAACAATCTTCATGATCAAGAGATCTCATATGCAAAATAAGTATGAGTTGGGATAGGGCTGGGGAGGGTGGCTGCTCGGGCAGCCCCTCCCCCATCAAGTTAAGGAGATTCAACTGAGGAAGCACAAGGGAACTCTCGTCTGGGGACAACAACTGCAGGGAGACCACATCTTTTCAGATGAACATGGGAGGGCGGAAGGCTGCCTAATACTGAAGCACCATCAAATATCAAACCATATGCAACAACTAGTACAAGCATTCCTGGGGGAAGGTCTGCAGCAGACGGATTTGCATACGGTGATGTCATCCAAGCAGTGGGCCAAAGTTGGCTGGAACCCTCATCTGCATATGAAAAGAGAAAAGGGGCATGCAGGGCATGGCGGCCTTTTGCGGTGCTTGGATGACCCCTAGTTCGCATTAAACACCCCCACCCTCCTTTGGTGTGGGGCTCATGTTGGCTATGCCCCAGCCCCTGAAGCATTCAAGCTGATTTCTTGCAGCAGCTGGGCACTGTAACAGCTCCTGAGCTGCTCTGTAAGGCAACTAAAAGGGTGTGGGCCCTGCAGCACTACCTGTAGTTCGCATTGTGCGTTGGAAGGCACAAAGTAAGCAGACGGGAGAAGTCAGGATAGTGCGCAAGGGCATAGAAGGGAGTGGCTCCAGAAAAGAGAAGTGGAAACAGACAGCAAACTAGGCTGGAGAGAGACCTGAGACAAAGAGATCTGAATTATACGAGAGCCGACCAGGGGAAACACAAATTATGCAATCAAGTTTCCCACATTTGGGGAAATCACAGGAGCAGCACACCCAGAGTGCAATGGGTGAGCCTTGCCCTGGGAGAAGCACCTTCATGATCATAGTATCTCACCTGGCAGGTAAGTAGGAGTTGGGCTAGAGCTGGGGAGGGTCACTGCTCGGGCACCCCCCTGTCAAGTGAAGGAGATCCAACTGAGGCAGCACAAGGGAACTCTCGAAAGAAGAACAAGGCTAGAGGAATATATGAGACAAAGAAATCTGACTTTTACCAGAGCTGACCAGAGGAAAACACAAACACAGTCCCCCACTACCACAAAAAATGCAGGCGAGTTTCCCACATTTGGGGAAATCACAGGGGTCAGCATACCCAGAATGCAATGAATGAACCTCACCCTGGGTGAACAATCTTCATGACCATGGTGTCTCCTATGCAAAATAAGTATGATTTGGGATAGGGCTGGGAGGGCCGCTGCTCAGGCACATCTCTGTCAAGTAAAGGAGATTCAACTGAGGCAGCACAAGGGAACTCTCATCTGGGGACAACAACTGCAGGGAGAACACATATTTTCAGATGAACATGGGAGGGCAGAAGGCTGCCTAATACTGAAGCACCCCCAAACAACAAACCAAATGCAACAACTAGTGCAAGCATTCCTGGGGGAAGTTCTGCAGAAGACGGATTTGCATACGGTGATGTCATCCAAGCAGTGGGCCAAAGTTGGCTGGAACCCTCATCTGCATATGAAAAGAGAAAAGGGGTATGCAGGGCATGGCTGCCTTTTGCGGCGCTTGGATGACCCTTAGTTCGCATTAAACACCCCCACCCTCCTTCGGTGTGGGGCTCATGTTGGCCATGCCCCATCCCCTGAAGCATTCAAGCTGATTTCTTGCAGCAGCTTGGCACTGTATCAGCTCCAGAGCTGCTCTGTAAGGCAAGTAAAAGGGTGTGGGCCCTGCAGCACTACCTGTAGTTTGCATTGTGCATTGGAAGGCACAAAGTAAGCAGACAGGCGGAGAAGTCAGGATAGTGCACAAGGGTATAAAAGCGAGTTTCCCACATTTGGGAAAATCACAGGGGTCAGCATACCCAGAATGCAATGAATGAACCTCACCCTGGGAGAACAATCTTCATGACCATGGTATCTCCTATGCAAAATAAGTATGATTTGGGATAGGGCTGGGGAGGGCCGCTGCTCAGGCACATCTCTGTCAAGTAAAGGAGATTCAACTGAGGCAGCACAAGGGAACTCTCATCTGGGGACAACAACTGCAGGGAGAACACATATTTTCAGATAAAAATCTTGGTCATGCTCTGGTTTCTCTTCAGAACGAACAAATCTTTCGCCTTTTATTAAAGATTTCCGTGGAGAGGAGCAAAACCGAGTTTTATCTCAATTTTTGCATGCCCCATCTTTTTGGGGTTTCTTTTATCGGTTTAAAGATAGAATGAGTGTGCTTTAATGTAAGCTCATTTGCATAGAAATGACAGTAAATGTTTGTTTCTTTTCAAACAGAACTTTCTTGACCATGCTACTTGCTTGAAAGATCTGGGAGCACATGGAATACAGTACAAACCATGCTTATAGCAAGGAGAAGCCAGGTGAGAAATCTGCTTACTTTCAAGTTGGGCGCTCACTTTGATCTGAATGAGGACTGCTGGCACAGCATTTAGGCGACAGGTGGAATCTTGGTCATGCTCTGGTTTCTCTTCAGAACGAACAAATCTTTCGCCTTTTATTAAAGATTTCTGTGGAGAGGAGCAAAACTGAGTTTTATCTCAATTTTTGCATGCCCCATATTATTGGTGTTTCTTTTATCAGTTTCTTGTTAGCTTTAATGTAAGTTTATTTGCATAACAATGACTATAAATGTCTGTTTCTTTTCAAGCAGAACTTTCTTGACCATTCTAATTGCTTGAAAGATCTGGGAGCACATGGAAAAGAGTACAAACCATGCTTATAGCAAGGGGAAGCCTGGTGAGAAATCTGCTTTCTTTCTTTCAAATTGGGTGCTCACTTTGCGCTGAATGAGGACTGCTGGCATGGCACTCAGGCGACAGGTGGAATCTTAGTCATACTCTGGTTTCTCTTCAAAACGAACAGATCTTTCGCCTTTTACTAAAGATTTCCGTGGAGAGGAGCAAAACTGAGTTTTATCTCAATTTTTGCATGCTCCGTCTTATTGGGGTTTCTTTTATCGGTTTAAAGATAGAACGAGTGTGCTTTAATGTAAGCTCATTTGCATAGAAATGACAGTAAATGTTTGTTTCTTTTCAAACAGAACTTTCTTGACTATACTAAATGCTTGAAAGATCTGGGAGCACATGGAAAAGAGTACAAACCATGTTTATAGCAAGGGGAAGCCTGGTGAGAAATCTGCTTTCTTTCTTTCAAATTGGGTGCTCACTTTGAGCTGAATGAGGACTGCTGGCATGGCACTCAGGCGACAGGTGGAATCTTGGTCATGTTCTGGTTTCTCTTCAGAACGAACAAATCTTTCGCCTTTTACTAAAGATTTCCGTGGAGAGGAGCAAAACTGAGTTTTATCTCAATTTTTGCATGCCCCATCTTATTGGGATTTTATTTTATCGGTTTAAAGATAGAACGAGTGTGCTTTAATGTAAGCTCATTTGCATAGAAATGACAGTAAATGTTTGTTTCTTTTCAAACAGAACTTTCTTGACCACACTAATTGCTTGAAAGATCTGGGAGCACATGGAAAAGAGTACAAACCATGTTTATAGCAAGGGGAAGCCTGGTGAGAAATCTGCTTTCTTTCATTCAAATTGGGTGCTCACTTTCAGCTGAATGAGAACTGCTGGCATGGCACTCAGGCGACAGGTGGAATCTTGGTCATGCTCTGGTTTCTCTTCAGAACTAACAAATATTTCGCCTTTTATTAAAGATTTCCGTGGAGAGGAGCAAAACTGAGTTTTATCTCAATTTTTGCATGCCCCATATTATTGGGGTTTCTTTTATCAGTTTAAAGACAGAACGAGTGTGCTTTCTTGTTAGCTTTAATGTAAGTTTATTTGCATAACAATGACAGTAAATGTTGTTTCTTTTCAAACAGAACTTTCTTGACCATGCTACTTGCTTAAAGGTCTGGGAGCACATGGAAAACAGTACAAACCATGCAGTATCACAAGAGCCTTTATTTGATCTTTCATGAAGATAGAGCAGAATTGAGGACACGTCAACAATTTCTGCCGAAGGTGGTTCATCTTTCCACATGGTGCCTTTGGCCACTGACACCTTCGTTGAGTCAAAGTCTCTGGCTGTGGTCAGAACTTTGAAAATGTATGTCACCAGAACGGTTCAGATTAGGAAAACAGAGGCTCTGTTTGTCCTGTATGCTCCCAACAGGATTTGGTGTCCTGCTTCCATGCAGACCATTATGCGCTGGATCTGTGGTAAGATTCAGCATGCTCGTTCCACGGCAGGATTGCCGTTACTGAAGTAGGTGAAGACCCATTCTACTAGAAAGGTGGGTTCATCCTTGGCAGCTGGTCGGGGAGTCTCGGCATTGCAACTTTGCCGAGCAGCTATTTAGTAAACACTTTTGCTAAGTTTTACAAGTTTGATACCTTGGCTGATGATAACCTTAAGTTGGGTCATTCGGTGCTGCAGAGTCGTACGCACTCTCCCACCCGTTCAAGGGCTTTGGTATAACCCCATGGTTCTTAATGTGACCCCAGCATCCTCTAGGTCGTATGAGAAAATAGGATTTTAATACCTACCGGTAAATCCTTTTCTCTTAGTCTGTAGAGGATGCTGGGCACCCGTCCCAGTCCATACTGTGTCTGCAGTTATTACTTGTGGTTATACACATGTTGTGTTATGGTTCTGGTCAGCTTTTTGCTGCAATTGTTCATGCCGTTGGCTTGTGTTCTGTTGAATACCACGTTCTGCGGCATGTTTAAGGTGTGAGCTGGTAAGATGCTCACCTTAGTTTAACAATAAATCCTTTCCTCGAAATGTCCGTCTCCCTGGGCACAGTTCCTATAACTGGAGTCTGGAGGAGGGGCATAGAGGGAGGAGCCAGTTCACACCCTTTGAAAGTCTTAAAGTGCCCATGTCTCTTGCGGATCCCGTCTATACCCCATGGTTCTTAATGTGATCCCAGCATCCTCTACGGACTAAGAGAAAAGAATGCCCTTGCGCACTATCCTGACTTCTCCTCCCGTCTGCTTACTTTGTGCCTTCCAACGCACAATGCGAACTACAGGTGGTGCTGCAGGGCCCACACCCTTTTACTTGCCTTACAGAACAGCTCTGGAGCTGTTACAGTGCCCAGCTGCTGCAAGAAATCAGCTTGAATGCTTCAGGGGATGGGGCATGGCCAACATGAGCCCCACACCAAAGGAGGGTGGGGGTGTTTAATGTGAACTAGGGGTCATCCAAGCACTGCAAAAGGCCGCCATGCCCTGCATGCCCCTTTTCTCTTTTCATATGCAGATGAGGGTTCCAGTCAACTTTGGCCCACTGCTTGGATAACATCACCGTATGCAAATCCGACTGCTGCAGACCTTCCCCCAGGAATGCTTGTACTAGTTGTTGCATATGGTGCTTCAGTATTAGGCAGCCTTCCGCCCTCCCATGTTCATCTGAAAAGATGTGGTCTCCCTGCAGTTGTTGTCCCCAGACGAGAGTTCCCTTGTGCTTCCTCAGTTGAATCTCCTTAACTTGACGGGGGAGGTGCTGCCCGAGCAGCCCTCCCCAGCCCTATCCCAACTCATATTTATTTTGCATATGAGATCTCTTGATCATGAAGATTGTTCTCACAGGGTGAGGTTCATCCATTATATTTTAAAATAGGAAGGTACGAATTACATATTTGAATTGCATCTATGTGCTGGATTCAAATGTCCCCCCCCCCTTCCTTTCTCAATTGTGCCCGTCAGCAGCTATTCTAAGGTTGCTGCCAATGGGTGTGACACATTAATTTCTTCTGTGGGGTACACTGGACTCCACAAGGATTCACATTGGGGTGTAGAGTAGGATCTTGATCTGAGGCACCAACCGGCTCAAAGCTTTTGACTGTTCCCAAGAAGCTCAGTGCATTCTCCTCTATAACCCCGCTTCCATGAACAGGGAGCTCAGTTTGTAGTTGGTGCCTTCAGTAGCAGGCCAATTAACAGGGGCCTGCCTCAGGCAGCCTATTCTTAGCTATTAATTTTGACAAGAAAAGAAGAACTTGTTTTATGAGAATCTACAAGGGCTGCAGCAGGCTAGGTCTAATAGACATCTTTACTGCAGCTTCATCACTCCCAGCGGCGCTGTATACTCCCGTGCCCTGGTTGCTGGGTCACTGCAGCGGAGGCTCCGGTTTCATCCTAAGGTCAGTCACACACACACCACCCTTCCGGATCACGAGGCCGCTGCTGAAGGGGAGCGAGGCCGTAGGGGGTGGGCCGTGTGCGCACTGCGGTGGACACTGATTACTGGGCAGCCGCTCCACTAGCCACCAGGTACAGTTAAGGAGCACAGGTCTGGGGGTTTTTCTCCTATATTAACCCAATTTTGTACTGCCCGCAGCGCATTGTGATAGGTAATAGGGCCTGATTCAGGTTGGATTGCAATCACAATAAGCGATCCAACTGCAAAAATTGCTAAGAGCATACGCATGTGCCTGCATTTTCTGCGGCACCCCGCAGAGAATGTGATCGCCTCTGCCTGTCAATCGGGGCGGGGAAGGGGGGGAGAGGTGGGTCAGCAACACTCCATTTCCAAGTCAGGGATGGAGCGGTGCGGGGGCAAGGCTTCAAAATGGGGTCTGCAACGGAGGAGACACAGGGGGCGTGGTCACAGCGACTGTATGACATCACATTCAGCCGCTGTGATCACAAAAATGGTGGCGGCTTCCTGCGCGCACATACAGTCTGCACCAGCAGGAGCCTACACCATTTTTTATGATCACGCTGAACTGCAGTGCGACTGCAATTACAGCATGGTCAAGAAGGGAGGCGTCATGCTGGGTGGCCATGCCCTGTCACTTTGCAGGAGCCAGCACCACTCACACACTAGTCCCCGGGTGCAGCCCCCAACCCCCGGGACACCCGGAGCAACAAAATGTAGATTCAGGCCACCAGGCCACGCCCCTACCTATGAAACCATGCCTCCTTTTTACCATTGCACTGCTTATCTGCGCGCACTGCATTACAATCTCCCTCGCCACCTCTCTGGGTGTCACCAGTGATAGTGACACCTCTGCCATGCTTGTAGCAGCTGGTCCTAAGATCTACGCCTCAAACCCTGAGTGTTTGCCCTTGTGACTTGTTGATCATCATAGCGAAGCAGATGCTTACAGAAAACTGCAGGGGCTTAGATTGAAAATAAAAAAATTGATAGGGTATAAGGTAGAGAGGAGCGGGTTCGGTTCTCCGAGAACCGAATTCCCCACGAACTCCACGTGGTTTACACTGGTCCGAGGCAGGCTCGGTTGTTCCCGCCTGACTCGGAAAACCTGAACAAGGGAAAATGTCATCATCCCGCTGTCGGATTCTCGCGAGATTCGGATTCCATATAAAGAGCTGCGCGTTGCTGCCATTTTTACTCGTGCATTGAAGAGAGAGCGGAGAGGACGTGGCTATGTTCTCTCAGTGGAAATCTCAATATCAGTGCTCAGTATCAGTGGTTACTTATTGCTGCTCAGTAATACTAGTAGTGTGTCTCTCCTGCTCAGTGTCAGTTCTCAGTAGTATCCTCATCAGTGCTCAGTATCACTGTTCATTGTCTTGTGCTGCATTGTGTTGCTCAGCATAATACAGTACATTACTAATAGTCCAGTGCTGCATCTTGCTGCTCAGTGTCAGTTCTAGTATCCTCATCAGTGCTCACTATCACTGCTCATTGCATTGTGGTGTTCTGTATACTACAATAACATAGTAATATAGTAACATAGTTTTTGAGGTTGAATAGAGGCAAATTGCCCATCGTGTTCAACCTGTTTTAAGTTGTGATGATTCTACATACTTGCTGAATAATGTTTTATGACTAGTTAGCTACTATAACTCATGTTACCCCCGGATTAACCATGTTGATATTTTAAGTATTATAACCTTGGATAGCTTTTTCATTCAGAAATGTATCCATTCCTTTTTTAAATCCAATTACAGAGTCCGCCATTACCACCTTCCCTGGCAGGGAATTCCACATCCTGATTGCCCTAACAGTGAAGAAACCTTTCCTCCATTGCGTTCTGAACTTTCCTCCAGTCGCAGCGAGTGACCACGTGTTCTTTTAATAAATAATTCCTCTGATAACTCTTTGTTATGTATCTTTACATATTTGAAGATATTAATAATATCTCCTCTTAGGCACCTCTTTTCTAGTGTATAAATATTCAGCCTAGTAAGTCTTTCCTTATAGTCCAGTACTTTAAGGCCTTTAATCAATTTAGTCTTCAGGATCTCTGACACTTCCATGAGCAGCAGAGTAGTGCAATGGAAGCATGCTGGGCCCATAACCCAGAGGTCGATTGATCGAAACTATCCTCTGCTATGTGCATTTTTTTTTTTATAATTAAAGTAATCAAAAACTGGGATTGATATTTTGGCACTTTTATTTTTACTTAAAGTACAATAACTTTTATCATTTTAATTTGTTTTAATAGTATATTGACAGCATTGTTTTCTTTAAAAAATCCACTTAATTTTCTTTACCCTATTACTGAAATGGTAATTGACAAAAACAAACTACATTGTCACCAGAAGAGCAATGCAAAATGTACAAGTGATATATGAAAATCATCTTCCATCTTGAATTTCAATGATGCATTGGGACAACAATTTGTGAGAAACATCTTCACCCATAAAGAAAGATTTTCTTAATTCCTTACCTGTGTGCTGATTAGATATCACCTTGTTTTCACATTAAACAGACTTCCCCATGAGGAAGCAGCAAGGATGCAGTGACGTTTCCTGGTGTCAACCTGTATTATTTCAGTAGACATTGAAATGAGGATGCATCTTTGATGCCTTTCCAATGAAGCAAGTTTAATTCAGTAATAGGTGAAAAACCATTCCTACAAAGGTGTTAATCAGAGACTTGGCTTTGTGGACACTTTTCAGAGAGCAAATTTGTTAGCATAAACATAAAATCAGAAAATGAAGAGCTGTTTAATCACTCAATTGGACTTTTCTGCCAGCATAATTTTTTTTCTCTGCAACTCACTGCTAAATTGTGCTTCCTAGCTGTTTTTTTATAAAATCACTTAATCAAATCTAACTCTGATTACATCAGAGAAGGCCAGGTACCCTACACCATAAGGGGGGTTTTTGAAATTTTGACTTGTCTACTTAAAGATCACCAAAATCTGATTACAAGGTCAATTACATCCCTGGGTGGGATTGAACCACCAACCTTTTGGTTAATAGCCAAACATGCTAACCGATTGCGCCACAGAGACACCTTGCGCAAGTCAATACTGACAAAGGCTAATAAGCATTCATCTAGAACGTTTCCTAGAAAAACTTTAAAAAGTCAATAATCTGGAGAATTTTTGTAAGAAACACATTGGTACTTTCCCATGATGAGTGAGTGCTTCAGGATTTCTTGCACTTACATGGGCTATTAACCAAAAGGTTGGTGGTTCAATCCCACCCAGGGATGTAATTGACCTTGTCATCAGATTTTGGTGATCTTTAAGTAGACAAGTCAAAATTTCAAACCCCCTCTTATGGTGTAGGGTACCTGGCCTTCTCTGACGTAATCAGAGTTAGATTTAATTAAGTGATTTTATAAAAAACAGCTAGGAAGCACAATTTAGCAGTGGGTTGCAGAGAAAAAAATAACATTTTAAACCTACCGGTAATTTTTTTCTCTCGTAGTCCGTAGAGGATGATGGGGACTCCGTAAGGACCATGGGGGATAGACGGGCCCCGCAGCAGACATGGGCACTTTAAGAAAGACTTTAGATCTGGGTGTGCACTGGCTCCTCCCTCTATGCCCCTCCTCCATACCTCAGTTAGAGAAACTGTGCCCAGAGGAGACGGACAGTACGAGGAAAGGATTTTTGTTAATCCAAGGTCAAGATTCATACCAGCCACACCAATCACACCGTATAACTTGTGATATACTACCCAGTTAACAGTATGAAAACAACATAGCATCAGTCCAAGACCGATGAAAACTAACATATAACCCTTATGTAAGCAATAACTATATACAAGTCTTGCAGAAGTAGACCGCACTTGGGACGGGCACCCAGCATCCTCTACGGACTACGAGAAAAAGATTTACCGGTAGGTTTAAAATCTTATTTTCTCTTACGTCCTAGAGGATGCTGGGGACTCCGTAAGGACCATGGGGATTATACCAAAGCTCCCAAACGGGCAGGAGAGTGCGGATGACTTTGCAGCACCGATTGAGCAAACAGGAGGTCCTCCTCAGCCAGGGTATCAAACTTATAGAACTTTGCAAAGGTGTTTGAACCAACTTTGACCCACTGCTTGGATGACATCACCATATGCAAATCCATCTGCGGCAGGCCTTCCCCCAGGAATGCTTGCACTAGTTGTTGCATTTGGTTTGTTGTTTGGGGGTGCTTCAGTATTAGGCAGCCTTCTGCCCTCCCATGTTCATCTGAAAATATGTGTTCTCCCTGCAGTTGTTGTCCCCAGATGAGAGTTCCCTTGTGCTGCCTCAGTTGAATCTCCTTTACTTGACAGAGATGTGCCTGAGCAGCGGCCCTCCCCAGCCCTATCCCAAATCATACTTATTTTGCATAGGAGATACCATGGTCATGAAGATTGTTCTCCCAGGGTTAGGTTAATTCATTGCATTCTGGGTATGCTGACCCCTGTGATTTCCCCAAATGTGGGAAACTCAACTGCATTATTTGTGGTAGTGGGGGACTGTGTTTGTGCTTTCCTCTGGTCAGCTCTGGTAAAAGTCAGATTTCTTTGTCTCAGATCTTCCTCTAGCCTTGTTCTTCTTTCGAGAGTTCCCTTGTGCTGCCTCAGTTGGATCTCCTTCACTTGACAGGGGGGTGCCCGAGCAGCGACCCTCCCCAGCTCTAGCCCAACTCCTACTTACCTGCCAGGTGAGATACTATGATCATGAAGATGCTTCTCCCAGGGCAAGGCTCACCCATTGCACTCTGGGTGTGCTGCCCCTGCGATTTCCCCAAATGTGGGAAACTTGACTGCATAATTTGTGTTTCCCCTGGTCGGCTCTCATATAATTCAGATCTCTTTGTCTCAGGTCTCTCTCCAGCCTAGTTTGCTGTCTGTTTCCACTTCTTTTTTCTTGAGCCCCTCCCTTCTATACCCTTGTGCACTATCCTGACTTCTCCCGTCTGCTTACTTTGTGCCTTCCAACGCACAATACAAACTACAGGTAGTGCTGCAGGGCCCACACCCTTTTACTTGCTTTACAGAGCAGCTCTGGAGCTGTTACAGTGCCCAGCTGCTGCAAGAAATCAGCTTGAATGCTTCAGGGGCTGGGGCATAGCCAACATGAGCCCCACACCGAAGGAGGGTGGAGGTGTTTAATGCGAACTAGGGGTCATCCAAGCGCCGCAAAAGGCCGCCATGCCCTGCACACCCCTTTATTCTTTTCATATGCAGACGATGGTTGAAGCCAACTTTGACCCACTGCTTGGATGACATCACCATATTCAAATCCATCTGCTGCAGGCCTTCCCCCAGGAATGCTTGCACTAGTTGTTGCATTTGGTTTGTTGTTTGGGGGTGCTTCAGTATTAGGCAGCCTTCTGCCCTCCCATGTTCATCTGAAAATATGTGTTCTCCCTGCAGTTGTTGTCCCCAGATGAGAGTTCCCTTGTGCTGCCTCAGTTGAATCTCCTTTACTTGACAGAGATGTGCCTGAGCAGCGGCCCTCCCCAGCCCTATCCCAAATCATACTTATTTTGCATAGGAGATACCATGGTCATGAAGATTGTTCTCCCAGGGTTAGGTTCATTCTTTGCATTCTGGGTATGCTGACCCCTGTGATTTCCCCAAATGTGGGAAACTCAACTGCATTATTTGTGGTAGTGGGGGACTGTGTTTGTGCTTTCCTCTGGTCAGCTCTGGTAAATGTCAGATTTCTTTGTCTCAGATCTTCCTCTAGCCTTGTTCTTCTTTCGAGAGTTCCCTTGTGCTGCCTCAGTTGGATCTCCTTCACTTGACAGGGGGGTGCCCGAGCAGCGACCCTCCCCAGCTCTAGCCCAACTCCTACTTACCTGCCAGGTGAGATACTATGATCATGAAGATGCTTCTCCCAGGGCAAGGCTCACCCATTGCACTCTGGGTGTGCTGCCCCTGCGATTTCCCCAAATGTGGGAAACTTGACTGCATAATTTGTGTTTCCCCTGGTCGGCTCTCATATAATTCAGATCTCTTTGTCTCAGGTCTCTCTCCAGCCTAGTTTGCTGTCTGTTTCCACTTCTTTTTTCTTGAGCCCCTCCCTTCTATACCCTTGTGCACTATCCTGACTTCTCCCATCTGCTTACTTTGTGCCTTCCAACGCACAATGCAAACTACAGGTAGTGCTGCAGGGCCCACACCCTTTTACTTGCTTTACAGAGCAGCTCTGGAGCTGTTACAGTGCCCAGCTGCTGCAAGAAATCAGCTTAAATGCTTCAGGGGCTGGGGCATAGCCAACATGAGCCCCACACCGAAGGAGGGTGGAGGTGTTTAATGCGAACTAGGGGTCATCCAAGCGCCGCAAAAGGCCGCCATGCCCTGCACACCCCTTTTTTCTTTTCATATGCAGACGAGGGTTGAAGCCAACTTTGACCCACTGCTTGGATGACATCACCATATGCAAATCCATCTGCTGCAGGCCTTCCCCCAGGAATGCTTGCACTAGTAGTTGCATTTGGTTCGTTGTTTGGGGGTGCTTCAGTTTTAGGCAGCCTTCTGCCCTCCCATGTTCATCTGAAAATATGTGTTCTCCCTGCAGTTGTTGTCCCCAGATGAGAGTTCCCTTGTGCTGCCTCAGTTGAATCTCCTTTACTTGACAGAGATGTGCCTGAGCAGCGGCCCTCCCCAGCCCTATCCCAAATCATACTTATTTTGCATAGGAGATACCTTGGTCATGAAGATTGTTCTCCCAGGGTGAGGTTCATTCATTGCATTCTGGGTATGCTGACCCCTGTGATTTCCCCAAATGTGGGAAACTCGACTGCATTATTTGTGGTAGTGGGGGACTGTGTTTGTGCTTTCCTCTGGTCAGCTCTGGTAAAAGTCAGATTTCTTTGTCTCAGATCTTCCTCTAGCCTTGTTCTTCTTTCGAGAGTTCCCTTGTGCTGCCTCAGTTGGATCTCCTTCACTTGACAGGGGGTGCCCAAGCAGCAATCCTCCACAGCTCTAGCCCAACTCCTACTTACCTGCCAGGTGAGATACTATGATCTTCACTGTTAGGGCAATCAGGATGTGGAATTCCCTGCCAGGGAAGGTGGTAATGGCGGACTCTGTAATTGGATTTAAAAAAGGAATGGATACATTTCTGAATGAAAAAGCTATCCAAGGTTATAATACTTAAAATATCAACATGGTTAATCCGGGGGTAACATGAGTTGTAGTAGTTAACTAGTCATAAAACATTATTCAGCAAGTATGTAGAATCATCACAACTTAAAACAGGTTGAACACGATGGGCAATTTGCCTCTTTTCAACCTCAAAAACTATATTACTATATGTTACTATATTACTATGTTACTGTAGTATACAGAACACCACAATGTAATGAGCAGTGATAGTGAGCACTGATGAGGATACTAGAACTGACACTGAGCAGCAAGATGCAGCACTGGACTATTAGTAATGTACTGTAGTATGCTGAGCACCACAATGCAGCACAAGACAATGAGCAGTGATACTGAGCACTGATGAGGATACTACTGAGAACTGACACTGAGCAGGAGAGACACACTAATAGTATTACTGTGCAGCAATAAGTAACCACTGATACTGAGCACTGATATTGAGATTTCCACTGAGAGAACATAGCCACGTCCTCTCCGCTCCCTCTTCAATGCACGAGTAAAAATGGCGGCAACGCGCAGCTCTTTATATGAAATCCGAATCTCGCGAGAATCCGACAGCGGGATGATGACATTTTCCCTTGTTCAGGTTTTCCGAGTCAGGCGGGAACAACCGAGCCTGCCTCGGACCAGTGTAAACCACGTGGAGTTCGTGGGGAATTCGGTTCTCGGAGAACCGAACCCGCTCCTCTCTACCTTATACCCATATATTTTTTTATTTTCAATCTAAGCCCCTGCAGTTTTCTGTAAGCATCTGCTTCGCTATGATGATCAACAAGTCACAAGGGCAAACACTCAGGGCTTGAGGCGTAGATCTTAGGACCAGCTGCTACAAGCATGGCAGAGGTGTCACTATCACTGGTGACACCCAGAGAGGTGGCGAAGGAGATTGTAATGCAGTGCGCGCAGATAAGCAGCGCAATGGTAAAAAGGAGGCATGGTTTCATAGGTAGGGGCGTGGCCTGGTGGCCTGAATCTACATTTTGTTGCTCCGGGTGTCCCGGGGGTTGGGGGCTGCACCCGGGGACTAGTGTGTGAGCGGTGCTGGCTCCTGCACAGTGACAGGACATGGCCACCCAGCATGACGCCTCCCTTCTTGACCAATCTGTAATTGCAGTCGCACTGCAGTTCAGCGTGATCATAAAAAATGGTGTAGCCTCCTGCTGGTGCAGACTGTATGTGCGCGCAGGAAGCCGCCACCATTTTTGTGATCACAGCGGCTGAATGTGATGTCATACAGCCGCTGTGACCACGCCCCCTGTGTCTCCTCCGTTGCAGACCCCATTTTGAAGCCTTGCCCCCGCACCGCTCCATCCCTGACTTGGAAATGGAGTGTTGCTGACCCCCCTCTCCCCCCCTGCCCCGATTGACAGGCAGAGGCGATCGCATTCTCTGCGGGGTGCCGCAGAAAATGCAGGCACATGCGTATGCTCTTAGCAATTTTTGCAGTTGGATCGCTTACTGTGATTGCAATCCAACCTGAATCAGGCCCTATTACCTATCACAATGCGCTGCGGGCAGTACAAAATTGGTTTAATATGGGAGAAAAAACCCCAGACCTGTGCTCCTTAACTGTACCTGGTGGCTCGTGGAGCGGCAGCCCAGTAATCAGTGTCCACGCCAGTGCGCACACGGTCCACCCCCTACGGCCACGCTCCCCTTCATCAGCGGCCTCGTGATCCGGAAGGGCGGTGCGTGTGTGACTGACCTTAGGAAGAAACCGGAGCCTCCGCTGCAGTGACCCAGCAACCAGGGCACGGGAGTATACAGCGCCGCTGGGAGTGATGAAGCTGCAGTAAAGATGTCTATTAGACCTAGCCTGCTGCAGCCCTTGTAGATTCTCATAAAAAAAGTTCTTATTTTCTTGTCAAAATTAATAGCTAAGAATAGGCTGCCTGAGGCAGGCCCCTGTTAAGTGGCCTGCTACTGAAGGCACCAACTACAAACTGAGCTCCCTGTTCATGGAAGCGGGGTTATAGAGGAGAATGCGCTGAGCATCTTGGGAACAGTCAAAAGCTTTGAGCCGGTTGGTGCCTCAGATCAAGATCCTACTCTACACCCCAATGTGAATCCTTGTGGAGTCCAGTGTACCCCACAGAAGAAATTAATGTGTCACACCCATTGGCAGCAACCTTAGAATAGCTGCTGACGGGCACAATTGAGAAAGGAAGGGGGGGGGGGACATTTGAATCCAGCACATAGATGCAATTCAAATATGTAATTTGAACCTTCCTATTTTAAAATATAATGGATGAACTTCACCCTGTGATAACAATCTTCATGATATAGAGATCTCATATGCAAAATAAGTATGAGTTGGGATAGGGCTGGGGAGGGTGGCTGCTCGGGCAAGCCCCTCCCCCGTCAAGTTAAGGAGATTCAACTGAGGAAGCACAAGGGAACTCTCGTCTGGGGACAACAACTGCAGGGAGACCACATTTTTTCAGATGAACATGGGAGGGCGGAAGGCTGCCTAATACTGAAGCACCATCAAATATCAAACCATATGCAATAACTAGTACAAGCATTCCTGGGGGAAGGTCTGCAGGAGACGAATTTGCATACGGTGATGTCATCCAAGCAGTGGGCCAAAGTTGGCTGGAACCCTCATCTGCATATGAAAAGAGAAAAGGGTTATGCAGGGCATGGCGGCCTTTTGCGGCGCTTGGATGACCCCTAGTTCGCATTAAACACCTCCACCCTCCTTCGGTGTGGGGCTCATGTTGGCTATGCCCCAGCCCCTGAAGCATTCAAGCTGATTTCTTGCAGCAGCTGGGCACTGTAACAGCTCCAGAGCTGCTCTGTAAGGCAAATAAAAGGGTGTGGGCCCTGCAGCACTACCTGTAGTTCGCATTGTGCGTTGGAAGGCACAAAGTAAGCAGACGGGAGAAGTCAGGATAGTGCGCAAGGGCATAGAAGGGAGCGGCTCAAGAAAAGAGAAGTGGAAACAGACAGCAAACTAGGCTGGAGAGAGACCTGAGACAAAGAGATCTGAATTATACGAGAGCCGACCAGGGGAAACACAAATTATGCAGTCAAGTTTCCCATATTTGGGGAAATCGCAGGGGCAGCACACCCAGAGTGCAATGGTTGAGCCTTGCCCTGGGAGAAGCACCTTCAAGATCATAGTATCTCACCTGGCAGGTAAGTAGGAGTTGGGCTAGAGCTGGGGAGGGTCGCTGCTCGGGCACCCCCCTGTCAAGTGAAGGAGATCCAACTGAGGCAGCACAATGGAACTCTCGAAAGAAGAACAAGGCTAGAGGAAGATCTGAGACAAAGAAATCTGACTTTTACCAGAGCTGACCAGCGGAAAACACAAACACAGTCCCCAACTACCACAAATAATGCAGGCGAGTTTCCCACATTTGGGTAAATCACAGGGGTCAGCATACCCAGAATGCAATGAATGAACCTCACCCTGGGTGAACAATTTTCATGACCATGGTGTCTCCTATGCAAAATAAGTATGATTTGGGATAGGGCTGGGGAGGGCCGCTGCTCAGGCACATCTCTGTCAAGTAAAGGAGATTCAACTGAGGCAGCACAAGGGAACTCTCATATGGGGACAACAACTGCAGGGAGAACACATATTTTCAGATGAACATGGGAGGGCAGAAGGCTGCCTAATACTGAAGCACCCCCAAACAACAAACCAAATGCAACAACTAGTGCAAGCATTCCTGGGGGAAGGCCTGCAGCAGATGGATTTGCATATGGTGATGTTATCCAAGCAGTGGGTCAAAGTTGGCTTCAACCCTCATCTGCATATGAAAAGAGAAAAGGGGCGTGCAGGGCATGGCGGCCTTTTGTGGTGCTTGGATGACCCCTAGATCGCATTAAACACCCCCACCCTCCTTTGGTGTGGGGCTCATGTTGGCCATGCCCCATCCCATGAAGCATTCAAGCTGATTTCTTGCAGCAGCTGGGCACTGTAACAGCTCCAGAGCTGCTCTGTAAGGCAAGTAAAAGGGTGTGGGCCCTGCAGCACTACCTGTAGTTTGCATTGTGCATTGGAAGGCACAAAGTAAGCAGACGGGAGGAGAAGTCAGGATAGTGCACAAGGGTATAGAAGTCAGGATAGTGCACAAGGGTATAGAAGCACCTTCCTGATTATAGTATCTCACCTGGGTGTGCTGCCCCTGCGATTTCCCCAAATGTGGGAAACTTGACTGCATAATTTGTGTTTCCCCTGGTCGGCTCTCATATAATTCAGATCTCTTTGTCTCAGGTCTATCTCCAGCCTAGTTTGCTGTCTGTTTCCACTTCTTTTTTCTTGAGCCCCTCCCTTCTATACCCTTGTGGACTATCCTGACTTCTCCTCCTGTCTGCTTACTTTGTGCCTTCCAATGCACAATGCAAACTACAGGTAGTGCTGCAGGGCCCACACCCTTTTACTTGCCTTACAGAGCAGCTCTGGAGCTGTTACAGTGCCAAGCTGCTGCAAGAAATCAGCTTGAATGCTTCAGGGGCTGGGGCATGGCCAACATGAGCCCCACACCGAAGGAGGGTGGGGGTGTTTAATGCGAACTAAGGGTCATCCAAGCGCCGCAAAAGGCCGCCATGCCCTGCATACCCCTTTTCTCTTTTCATATGCAGATGAGGGTTCCAGCCAACTTTGGCCCACTGCTTGGATGACATCACTATATGCATATCCGTCTTCTGCAGACCTTCCCCCAGGAATGCTTGTACTAGTTGTTGCATTTGGTTTGTTGTTTGGGGGTGCTTCAGTATTAGGCAGCCTTCTGCCCTCCCATGTTCATCTGAAAATATGTGTTCTCACTGCAGTTGTTGTCCCCAGATGAGAGTTCCCTTGTGCTGCCTCAGTTGAATCTCCTTTACTCTAAAACTTGTAAAACTTAGCAAAAGTGTTTACTAAATAGCTGCTCGGCAAAGTTGCAATGCCGAGACTCCCCGACCAGCTGCCCAGGATGAACCCACCTTTCTAGTAGAATGGGTCTTCACCTAATTCAGTAACGGCAATCCTGCCGTGGAATGAGCATGCTGAATCTTACCACAGATCCAGCGCATAATTGTCTACATGGAAGCAGGACACCCAATCCTGTTGGGAGCATACAGGACAAACAGAGCCTCTGTTTTCCTAATCTGAACCGTTCTGGTGACATAAATTTTCAAAGTTCTGACCACAGCCAGAGACTTTGACTCAACGAAGGTGTCAGTGGCCAAAGGCACCATGTGGAAAGATGAACCACCTTCGGCAGAAATAGTTGACGTGTCCTCAATTCTGCTCTATCTTCATGAAATATCAAATAAAGGCTCTTGTGATACTGCATGGTTTGTACTGTTTTCCATGTGCTCCCAGATCTTTCAAGCAAGAAGCATGGTCAAGAAAGTTCTGTTTGAAAAGAAACAACATTTACTGTCATTGTTATAGAATTTGGGAGAAAAAACAAGAAGAAATCTGCACTGTTGACGCACTGGACAGAATGAATGAATCATAAAATATAACCTTTATTAAGTATGTATTAAAATTGGATAAATATTAATATTATTATCCCAAACTGCAGTGAAACATAAAGGTTAAAATCACAGAACTAACATACATGTGCATAAGAAGAATAAAGAGATGTGAAAAAAAGGTTTAAAAAGCGTGTCCGTGTGTGATTATTTTTGAAGGCACAACCCTGGCGGGGTTGTTTATATAGATATATATGTTGCAAATAATCACTTTCTAGCGTAATGTTATTAAATAGCTGTTAGTATCTATGTCGTCAGGTACCACTGGGTCGTATCCTATATACTCCTGTGGGAAACTTGACTGCATAATTTGTGTTTCCCCTGGTCGGCTCTCGTATAATTCAGATCTCTTTGTCTCAGGTCTCTCTCCAGCCTAGTTTGCTGTCTGTTTCCACTTCTCTTTTCTTGAGCCGCTGCCTTCTATGCCCTTGTGCACTCTCCAGACTTCTCCTATCTGCTTACTTTGTGCCTTCCAACGCACAATGCAAACTACAGGTAGTGCTGCAGGGCCCACACCCTTTTACTTGCCTTATAGAGCAGCTCTGGAGCTGTTACAGTGCCCAGCTGCAGCAAGAAATCAGCTTGAATGCTTCAGGGGCTGGGGCATAGCCAACATGAGCCCCACACCGACGGAGGGTGGAGGTGTTTAATGCAAACTAGGGGTCAGCCAAGCGCCGCAAAAGGCCGCCATGCCCTGCATGCCCCTTTTCTCTTTTCATATGCAGACGAGGGTTGAAGCCAACTTTGACCCACTGCTTGGATGACATCACCATATGCAAATCCATCTGCGGCAGGCCTTCCCCCAGGAATGCTTGCACTAGTTGTTGCATTTGGTTTGTTGTTTGGGGGTGCTTCAGTATTAGGCAGCCTTCTGCCCTCCCATGTTCATCTGAAAATATGTGTTCTCCCTGCAGTTGTTGTCCCCAGATGAGAGTTCCCTTGTGCTGCCTCAGTTGAATCTCCTTTACTTGACAGAGATGTGCCTGAGCAGCGGCCCTCCCCAGCCCTATCCCAAATCATACTTATTTTGCATAGGAGATACCATGGTCATGAAGATTGTTCTCCCAGGGTTAGGTTCATTCATTGCGTTCTGGGTATGCTGACCTCTGTGATTTCCCCAAATGTGGGAAACTCAACTGCATTATTTGTGGTAGTGGGGGACTGTGTTTGTGCTTTCCTCTGGTCAGCTCTGGTAAAAGTCAGATTTCTTTGTCTCAGATCTTCCTCTAGCCTTGTTCTTCTTTCAAGAGTTCCCTTGTGCTGCCTCAGTTGGATCTCCTTCACTTGACAGGGGGGTGCCCGAGCAGCGACCCTCCCCAGCTCTAGCCCAACTCCTACTTACCTGCCAGGTGAGATACTATGATCATGAAGTTGCTTCTCCCAGGGCAAGGCTCACCCATTGCACTCTGGGTGTGCTGCCCCTGCGATTTCCCCAAATATGGGAAACTTGATTGCATAATTTGTGTTTCCCCTAGTCGGCTCTCATATAATTCAGATCTCTTTGTCTCAGGTCTCTCTCCAGCCTAGTTTGCTGTCTGTTTCCACTTCTTTTTTCTTGAGCCCCTCCCTTCTATACCCTTGTGCACTATCCTGACTTCTCCTCCTGTCTGCTTACTTTGTGCCTTCCGATGCACAATGCAAACTACAGGTAGTGCTGCAGGGCCCACACCCTTTTACTTGCCTTACAGAGCAGCTCTGGAGCTGTTACAGTGCCAAGCTGCTGCAAGAAATCAGCTTGAATGCTTCAGGGGCTGGGGCATGGCCAACATGAGCCCCACACCGAAGTAGGGTGGGGGTGTTTAATGCGAACTAAGGGTCATCCAAGCGCCGCAAAAGGCCGCCATGCCCTGCATACCCCTTTTCTCTTTTCATATGCAGATGAGGGTTCCAGCCAACTTTGGCCCACTGCTTGGATGACATCACTGTATGCAAATCCGTCTTCTGCAGACCTTCCCCCAGGAATGCTTGTACTAGTTGTTGCATTTGGTTTGTTGTTTGGGGGTGCTTCAGTATTAGGCAGCCTTCTGCCCTCCCATGTTCATCTGAAAATATGTGTTCTCCCGGCAGTTGTTGTCCCCAGATGAGAGTTCCCTTGTGCTGCCTCAGTTGAATCTCCTTTACTTGACAGAGATGTGCCTGAGCAGCGGCCCTCCCCAGCCCTATCCCAAATCATACTTATTTTGCATAGGAGATACCATGGTCATAAAGATTGTTCTCCCAGGGTGAGGTTCATTCATTGCATTCTGGGTATGCTGACCCCTGTGATTTCCCCAAATGTGGGAAACTCAACTGCATTATTTGTGGTAGTGGGGGACTGTGTTTGTGTTTTCCTCTGGTCAGCTCTGGTAAAAGTCAGATTTCTTTGTCTCAGATCTTCCTCTAGCCTTGTTCTTCTTTCGAGAGTTCCATTGTGCTGCCTCAGTTTGATCTCCTTCACTTGACAGGGGGGTACCCGAGCAGCGACCCTCCCCAGCTCTAGCCCAACTCCTACATAACTGCCAGGTGAGATACTATGATCATGAAGGTGCTTCTCCCAGGGCAAGGCTCACCCATTGCACTCTGGGTGTGCTGCTCCTGCGATTTCCCCAAATGTGGGAAACTTGACTGCATAATTTGTGTTTCCCCTGGTCGGCTCTCGTATAATTCAGATCTCTTTGTCTCAGGTCTCTCTCCAGCCTAGTTTGCTGTCTGTTTCCACTTCTCTTTTCTTGAGCTGCTGCCTTCTATGCCCTTGTGCACTCTCCTGACTTCTCCTGTCTGCTTACTTTGTGCCTTCCAACGCACAATGCAAACTACAGGTAGTGCTGCAGGGCCCACACCCTTTTACTTGCCTTTCAGAGCAGCTCTGGAGCTGTTACAGTGCCCAGCTGCTGCAAGAAATCAGCTTGAATGCTTCAGGGGCTGGGGCATAGCCAACATGAGCCCCACACCGACGGAGGGTGGAGGTGTTTAATGCGAACTAAGGGTCATCCAAGCGCCGCAAAAGGCCGCCATGCCCTGCATACCCCTTTTCTCTTTTCATATGCAGATGAGGGTTCCAGCCAACTTTGGCCCACTGCTTGGATGACATCACCGTATGCAAATACGTCTTCTGCAGACCTTCCCCCAGGAATGCTTGTACTAGTTGTTGCATTTGGTTTGTTGTTTGGGGTGCTTCTGTATTAGGCAGCCTTCTGCTCTCCCATGTTCATCTGAAAATATGTGTTCTCCCTGCAGTTGTTGTCCCCAGATGAGAGTTCTCTTGTGCTGCCTCAGTTGAATCTCCTTTACTTGACAGAGATGTGCCTGAGCAGCGGCCCTCCCCAGCCCTATCCCAAATCATACTTATTTTGCATAGGAGATACCATGGTCATGAAGATTGTTCTTCCAGGGTGAGGTTCATTCATTGCATTCTGGGTATGCTGACCCCTGTGATTTCCCCAAATGTGGGAAACTCGACTGCATTATTTGTGGTAGTGGGGGACTGTGTTTGTGCTTTCCTCTGGTCAGCTCTGGTAAAAGTCAGATTTCTTTGTCTCAGATCTTCCTCTAGCCTTGTTCTTTTTTTGAGAGTTTCCTTGTGCTGCCTCAGTTGGATTTCCTTCACTTGACAGGGGGGTGCCCGAGCAGCGACCCTCCCCAGCTCTAGCCCAACTCCTACTTACCTGCCAGGTGAGATACTATGATCAGGAAGGTGCTTCTCCCAGGGCAAGGCTCACCCATTGCACTCTGGGTGTGCTGCTCCTACGATTTCCCCAAATGTGGGACACTTGACTACATAATTTGTGTTTCCTCTGGTCGGCTACTCGTATAATTCAGATCTCTTTGTCTCAGGTCTCTCTCCAGCCTAGTTTGCTGTCTGTTTCCACTTCTCTTTTCTTGAGCCCCTGCCCTTGCCCTTGTGCACTCTCCTGACTTCTCCTGTCTGCTTACTTTGTGCCTTCCAACGCACAATGCAAACTACAGGTAGTGCTGCAGGGCCAACACCCTTTTACTTGCCTTACAGAGCAGCTCTGGAGCTGTTACAGTGCCCAGCTGCTGCAAGAAATCAGCTTGAATGCTTCAGGGGCTGGGGCATAGCCAACATGAGCCCCACACCGATGGAGGGTGGAGGTGTTTAATGCGAACTAAGGGTCATCCAAGCGCCGCAAAAGGCCGCCATGCCCTGCATACCCCTTTTCTCTTTTCATATGCAGATGAGGGTTCCAGCCAACTTTGGCCCACTGCTTGGATGACATCACCGTATGCAAATCCGTCTTCTGCAGACCTTTTCCCAGGAATGCTTGTACTAGTTGTTGCATTTGGTTTGTTGTTTGGGGGTGCTTCAGTATTAGGCAGCCTTCTGCTCTCCCATGTTCATCTGAAAATATGTGTTCTCCCTGCAGTTGTTGTCCCCAGATGAGAGTTCCCTTGTGCTGCCTCAGTTGAATCTCCTTTACTTGACAGAGATGTGCCTGAGCAGCGGCCCTCCCCAGCCCTATCCCAAATCATACTTATTTTGCATAGGAGATACCATTGTCATGAAGATTGTTCTCCCAGGGTGAGGTTCATTCATTGCATTCTGGGTATGCTGACCCCTGTCATTTCCCCAAATGTGGGAAACTCGACTGCATTATTTGTGGTAGTGGGGTACTGTGTTTGTGCTTTCCTCTGGTCAGCTCTGGTAAAAGTCAGATTTCTTTGTCTCAGATCTTCCTCTAGCCTTGTTCTTTTTTCAAGAGTTTCCTTGTGCTGCCTCAGTTGGATCTCCTTCACTTGACAGGGGGGTGCCCGAACAGCGACCCTCCCCAGCTCTAGCCCAACTCCTACTTACCTCCCAGGTGAGATACTATGATCAGGAAGGTGCTTCTCCCAGGGCAAGGCTCACCCAATGCACTCTGGGTGTGCTGCTCCTACGATTTCCCCAAATGTGGGACACTTGATTACATAATTTGTGTTTCCTCTGGTCGGCTCTCGTATAATTCAGATCTCTTTGTCTCAGGTCTCTCTCCAGCCTAGTTTGCTGTCTGTTTCCACTTCTCTTTTCTTGAGCCGCTCCCTTCTATGCCCTTGTGCACTATCCTGACTTCTCCCGTCTGCTTACTTTGTGCCTTCCAACGCACAATGCAAACTACAGGTAGTGCTGCAGGGCCCACACCCTTTTACTTGCTTTACAGAGCAGCTCTGGAGCTGTTACAGTGCCCAGCTGCTGCAAGAAATCAGCTTGAATGCTTCAGGGGCTGGGGCATAGCCAACATGAGCCCCACACCGAAGGAAGGTGGAGGTGTTTAATGCAAACTAGGGGTCATCCAAGCGCCGCAAAAGGCCGCCATGCCCTGCACACCCCTTTTTTATTTTCATATGCAGACGAGGGTTGAAGCCAACTTTGACCCACTGCTTGGATGACATCACCATATGCAAATCCATCTGCTGCAGGCCTTCCCCCAGGAATGCTTGCACTAGTAGTTGCATTTGGTTTGTTGTTTGGGGGTGCTTCAGTGTTAGGCAGCCTTCTGCCCTCCCATGTTCATCTGAAAATATGTGTTCTCCCTGCAGTTGTTGTCCCCAGATGAGAGTTCCCTTGTGTTGCCTCAGTTGAATCTCCTTTACTTGACAGAGATGTGCCTGAGCAGCGGCCCTCCCCAGCCCTATCCCAAATCATACTTATTTTGCATAGGAGATACCATGGTCATGAAGATTGTTCTCCCAGGGTGAGGTTCATTCATTGCACTCTGGGTATGCTGACCCCTGTGATTTCCCCAAATGTGGGAAACTCGACTGCATTATTTGTGGTAGTGGGGGACTGCGTTTGTGCTTTCCTCTGGTCAGCTCTGGTAAAAGTCAGATTTCTTTGTCTCAGATCTTCCTCTAGCCTTGTTCTTCTTTCGAGAGTTCCCTTGTGCTGCCTCAGTTGGATCTCTTTCACTTGACAGGGGGGTGCCCGAGTAGCGACCCTCCCCAGCTCTAGCCCAACTCCTACTTACCTGCCAGGTGAGATACTATGATCATGAAGGTGCTTCTCCCAGGGCAAGGCTCACCCATTGCACTCTGGGTGTGGTGCCCCTGCGATTTCCCCAAATGTGGGAAGCTTGACTGCATAATTTGTGTTTCCCCTGGTCGGCTCTCGTATAATTCAGATCTCTTTGTCTCAGGTCTCTCTCCAGCCTAGTTTGCTGTCTGTTTCCACTTCTTTTTTCATGAGCCCCTCCCTTTTATACCCTTGTGCACTATCCTGACTTCTCCTCTTGTCTGCTTATTTTGTGCCTTCCAATGCACAATGCAAACTACAGGTAGTGCTGCAGGGCCCACACCCTTTTACTTGCCGTACAGAGCAGCTCTGGAGCTGTTACAGTGCCCAGCTGCTGCAAGAAATCAGCTTGAATGCTTCAGGGGCTGGGGCATAGCCAACATGAGCCCCACACCGAAGGAGGGTGGAGGTGTTTAATGCGAACTAGGGGTCATCCAAGCGCCGCAAAAGGCCGCTATGCCCTGCACGCCCCTTTTCTCTTTTCATATGCAGACGAGGGTTGAAGCCAACTTTGACCCACTGCTTGGATGACATCACCGTATGCAAATCCATCTGCTGCAGGCCTTCCCCCAGGAATGCTTGCACTAGTTGTTGCATTTGGTTTGTTGTTTGGGGGTGCTTCATTATTAGGCAGCCTTCTGCCCTCCCATGTTCATCTGAAAATATGTGTTCTCCCTGCAGTTGTTGTCCCCAGATGAGAGTTCCCTTGTGCTGCCTCAGTTGAATCTCCTTTACTTGACAGAGATGTGCCTGAGCAGCGGCCCTCCCCAGCCCTATCCCAAATCATACTTATTTTGCATAGGAAATACCATGGTCATGAAGATTGTTCTCCCAGGGTGGGGTTCATTCATTGCATTCTGGGTATGCTGACCCCTGTGATTTCCCCAAATGTGGGAAACTCGACTGCATTATTTGTGGTAGTGGGGGACTGTGTTTGTGCTTTCCTCTGGTCAGCTCTGGTAAAAGTCAGATTTATTTGTCTCAGATCTTCCTCTAGCCTTGTTCTTCTTTCGAGAGTTCCCTTGTGCTGCCTCAGTTGAATCTCCTTCACTTGACAGGGGGGTACCCGAGCAGCGACCCTCCCCAGCTCTAGCCCAACTTCTACTTACCTGGCAGGTGAGATACTATGATCATGTAGGTGCTTCTCCCAGGGCAAGGCTCACCCATTGCACTCTGGGTGTGCTGCTCCTGCGATTTCCCCAAATGTGGGAAACTTGACTGCATAATTTGTGCTTCCCCTGGTCGGCTCTCGTATAATTCAGATCTCTTTGTCTCAGGTCTCTCTCCAGCCTAGTTTGCTGTCTGTTTCAACTTCTCTTTTCTTGAGCCGCTCCCTTCTATGCCCTTGCGCACTATCCTGACTTCTCCCGTCTGCTTACTTTGTGCCTTCCAATGCACAATGCAAACTACAGGTAGTGCTGCAGGGCCCACACCCTTTTACTTGCCGTTCAGAGCAGCTCTGGAGCTGTTACAGTGCCCAGCTGCTGCAAGAAATCAGCTTGAATGCTTCAGGGGCTGGGGCATAGCCAACATGAGCCCCACACCGAAGGAGGGTGGAGGTGTTTAATGCGAACTAGGGGTCATCCAAGCGCCGCAAAAGGCCGCCATGCCCTGCACGCCCCTTTTCTCTTTTCATATGCAGACGAGGGTTGAAGCCAACTTTGACCCACTGCTTGGATGACATCACTATATGCAAATCCATCTGCTGCAGGCCTTCCCCAGGAATGCTTGTACTAGTTGTTGCATTTGGTTTGTTGTTTGGGGGTGCTTCAGTATTAGGCAGCCTTCTGCCCTCCCATGTTTATCTGAAAATATGTGTTCTCCCTGCAGTTGTTGTCCCCAGATGAGAGTTCCCTTGTGCTGCCTCAGTTGAATCTCCTTTACTTGACAGAGATGTGCCTGAGCAGCGGCCCTCCCCAACCCTATCCCAAATCATACTTATTTTGCATAGGCGATACCATGGTCATGAAGATTGTTCTCCCAGGGTGAGGTTCATTCATTGCATTCTGGGTATGCTGACCCCTGTGATTTCCCCAAATGTGGGAAACTCGACTGCATTATTTGTGGTAGTGGGGGACTGTGTTTGTGCTTTCCTCTGGACAGCTCTGGTAAAAGTCAGATTTCTTTGTCTCAGATCTTCCTCTAGCCTTGTTCTTCTTTCGAGAGTTCCCTTGTGCTGCCTCAGTTGGATCTCTTTAACTTGACAGGGGGGTGCCCGAGCAGCGACCCTCCCCAGCTCTAGCCCAACTCCTACTTACTTGCCAGGTGAGATACTATGATCATGAAGGATCTTCTCCCAGGGCAAGGCTCACCCATTGCACTCTGGGTGTGGTGCCCCTGCGATTTCCCCAAATGTGGGAAGCTTGACTGCATAATTTGTGTTTCCCCTGGTCGGCTCTCGTATAATTCAGATCTCTTTGTCTCAGGTCTCTCTCCAGCCTAGTTTGCTGTCTGTTTCCACTTCTTTTTTCATGAGCCCCTCCCTTTTATACCCTTGTGCACTATCCTGACTTCTCCTCCTGTCTGCTTACTTTGTGCCTTCCAATGCACAATGCAAACTACAGGTAGTGCTGTAGGGCCCACACCCTTTTACTTGCCGTACAGAGCAGCTCTGGAGCTGTTACAGTGCCCAGCTACTGCAAGAAATCAGCTTGAATGCTTCAGGGGCTGGGGCACAGCCAACATGAGCCCCACACCGAAGGAGGGTGGAGGTGTTTAATGTGAACTAGGGGTCATCCAAGCACCGCAAAAGGCCGCCATGCCCTGCACGCCCCTTTTCTCTTTTCATATGCAGACGAGGGTTGAAGCCAACTTTGACCCACTGCTTGGATGACATCACCGTATGCAAATCCATCTGCTGCAGGCCTTCCCCCAGGAATGCTTGCACTAGTTGTTGCATTTGGTTTGTTGTTTGGGGATGCTTCAGTATTAGGCAGCCTTCTGCCCTCCCATGTTCATCTGAAAATATGTGTTCTCCCTGCAGTTGTTGTCCCCAGATGAGAGTTCCCTTGTGCTGCCTCAGTTGAATCTCCTTTACTTGACAGAGATGTGCCTGAGCAGCGGCCCTCCCCAGCCCTATCCCAAATCATACTTATTTTGCATAGGAGATACCATGGTCATGAAGATTGTTCTCCCAGGGTGAGGTTCATTCATTGCATTCTGGGTATGCTGACCCCTGTGATTTCCCCAAATGTGGGAAACTCGACTGCATTATTTGTGGTAGTGGGGGACTGTGTTTGTGCTTTCCTCTGGTCAGCTCTGGTAAAAGTCAGATTTATTTGTCTCAGATCTTCCTCTAGCCTTGTTCTTCTTTCGAGAGTTTCCTTGTGCTGCCTCAGTTGGATCTCTTTCACTTGACAGGGGGGTGCCCGAGTAGCGACCCTCCCCAGCTCTAGCCCAACTCCTACTTACCTGCCAGGTGAGATACTATGATCATGAAGGTGCTTCTCCCAGGGCAAGGCTCACCCATTGCACTCTGATTTCCCCAAATGTGGGAAGCTTGACTGCATAATTTGTGTTTCCCCTGGTCGGCTCTCGTATAATTCAGATCTCTTTGTCTCAGGTCTCTCTCCAGCTTAGTTTGCTGTCTGTTTCCACTTCTTTTTTCATGAGCCCCTCCCTTTTATACCCTTGTGCACTATCCTGACTTCTCCTCCTGTCTGCTTACTTTGTGCCTTCCAATGCACAATGCAAACTACAGGTAGTGCTGCAGGGCCCACACCCTTTTACTTGCCGTACAGAGCAGCTCTGGAGCTGTTACAGTGCCCAGCTGCTGCAAGAAATCAGCTTGAATGCTTCAGGGGCTGGGGCATAGCCAACATGAGCCCCACACCGAAGGAGGGTGGAGGTGTTTAATGCGAACTAGGGGTCATCCAAGCGCCGCAAAAGGCCGCCATGCCCTGCACGCCCCTTTTCTCTTTTCATATGCAGACGAGGGTTGAAGCCAACTTTGACCCACTGCTTGGATGACATCACCGTATGCAAATCCATCTGCTGCAGGCCTACCCCCAGGAATGCTTGCACTAGTTGATGCATTTGGTTTGTTGTTTGGGGGTGCTTCAGTATTAGGCAGCCTTCTGCCCTCCCATGTTCATCTGAAAATATGTGTTCTCCCTGCAGTTGTTGTCCCCAGATGAGAGTTCCCTTGTGCTGCCTCAGTTGAATCTCCTTTACTTGACAGAGATGTGCCTGAGCAGCGGCCCTCCCCAGCCCTATCCCAAATCATACTTATTTTGCATAGGAGATACCATGGTCATGAAGATTGTTCTCCCACGGTGAGGTTCATTCATTGCATTCTGGGTATGCTGACCCCTGTGATTTCCCCAAATGTGGGAAACTCGACTGCTTTATTTGTGGTAGTGGGGGACTGTGTTTGTGCTTTCCTCTGGTCAGCTCTGGTAAAAGTCAGATTTCTTTGTCTCAGATCTTCCTTTAGCCTTGTTCTTCTTTCGAGAGTTCCCTTGTGCTGCCTCAGTTGGATCTCCTTCACTTGACAGGGGGGTACCCGAGCAGCGACCCTCCCCAGCTCTAGCCCAACTTCTACTTACCTGGCAGGTGAGATACTATGATCATGTAGGTGCTTCTCCCAGGGCAAGGCTCACCCATTGCACTCTGGGTGTGCTGCTCCTGCGATTTCCCCAAATGTGGGAAACTTGACTGCATAATTTGTGTTTCCACTGGTCGGCTCTCGTATAATTCAGATCTCTTTGTCTCAGGTCTCTCTCCAGCCTAGTTTGCTGTCTGTTTCAACTTCTCTTTTCTTGAGCCGCTCCCTTCTATGCCCTTGCGCACTATCCTGACTTCTCCCGTCTGCTTACTTTGTGCCTTCCAATGCACAATGCAAACTACAGGTAGTGCTGCAGGGCCCACACCCTTTTACTTGCCGTTCAGAGCTGCTCTGGAGCTGTTACAGTGCCCAGCTGCTGCAATAAATCAGCTTGAATGCTTCAGGGGATGGGGCATGGCCAACATGAGCCCCACACCAAAGGAGGGTGGGGTGTTTAATGCGAACTAGGGGTCATCCAAGCACCGCAAAAGGCCGCCATGCCCTGCACGCCCCTTTTCTCTTTTCATATGCAGATGAGGGTTGAAGCCAACTTTGACCCACTGCTTGGATGACATCACCGTATGCAAATCCGTCTTCTGCAGAACTTCCCCCAGGAATGCTTGCACTAGTTGTTGCATTTGGTTTGTTGTTTGGGGGTGCTTCAGTATTAGGCAGCCTTCTGCCCTCCCATGTTCATCTGAAAATATGTGTTCTCCCTGCAGTTGTTGTCCCCAGATGAGAGTTCCCTTGTGCTGCCTCAGTTGAATCTCCTTTACTTGACAGAGATGTGCATGAGCAGCGGCCCTCCCCAGCCCTATCCAAAATCATACTTATTTTGCATAGGAGATACCATGGTCATGAAGATTACTCTCCAAGGGTGAGGTTCATTCATTGAATTCTGGGTATGCTGACCCCTGTGATTTCCCCAAATGTGGGAAACGTGACTGCTTTATTTGTTGGTAGTGGGGGACTGTGTTTGTGTTTTCCTCTGATCTCTGGTAAAAGTCAGATTTCTTTGTTTCAGATCTTCCTCTAGCCTTGTTCTTCTTTCGAGAGTTTCCTTGTGCTGCCTCAGTTGGATCTCCTTCACTTGACAGGGGGGTGCCCGAGCAGCGACCCTCCCCAGCTCTAGCCCAACTCCTACTTACCTGCCAGGTGAGATACTATGATCATGAAGGTGCTTCTCCCAGGGCAAGGCTCACCCATTGCACTCTGGGTGTGCTGCCCCTGCGATTTCCCCAAATGTGGGAAACTTGACTGCATAATTTGTGTTTCCCCTGGTCAGGTCTCGTATAATTCAGATCTCTTTGTCTCAGGTCTCTCTCCAGCCTAGTTTGCTGTCTGTTTCCACTTCTCTTTTCTTGAGCCGCTCCCTTCTATGCCCTTGCGCACTATCCTGACTTCTCCTCCTTTCTGCTTACTTTGTGCCTTCCAACGCACAATGCGAACTACAGGTAGTGCTGCAGGGCCCACACCCTTTTACTTGCCTTACAGAGCAGCTCTGGAGCTGTTACAGTGCCCAGCTGCTGCAAGAAATCAGCTTGAATGCTTCAGGGGCTGGGGCATAGCCAACATGAGCCCCACACCGAAGGAGGGTGGAGGTGTTTAATGCAAACTAGGGGTCAGCCAAGTGCTGCAAAAGGCCACCATGCCCTGCACGCCCCTTTTCTCTTTTCATATGCAGACGAGGGTTGAAGCCAACTTTGACCCACTGCTTGGATGACATCACCATATGCAAATCTATCTGCTGCAGGCCTTCCCCCAGGAATGCTTGCACTAGTTGTTGCATTTGGTTTGTTGTTTGGGGGTGCTTCAGTATTAGGCAGCCTTCTGCCCTCCCATGTTCATCTGAAAATATGTGTTCTCCCTGCAGTTGTTGTCCCCAGATGAGAGTTCCCTTGTGCTGCCTCAGTTGAATCTCCTTTACTTGACAGAGATGTGCCTGAGCAGCGGCCCTCCCCAGCCATATCCCAAATCATACTTATTTTGCATAGGAGATACCATTGTTATGAAGATTGTTCTCCCAGGGTGCGGTTCATTCATTGCACTCTGGGTATGCTGACCCCTGTGATTTCCCCAAATGTGGGAAACTCGACTGCATTATTTGTGGTAGTGGTGGACTGTGTTTGTGCTTTCCTCTGGTCAGCTCTGGTAAAAGTCAGATTTCTTTGTCTCAGATCTTCCTCTAGCCTTGTTCTTCTTTCGAGAGTTCCTTTGTGCTGCCTCAGTTGGATCTCCTTCACTTGACAGGGGGGTGCCCGAGCAGCGACCCTCCCCAGCTCTAGCCCAACTCCTACTTACCTGCCAGGTGAGATACTATGATCATGAAGGTGCTTCTCCAAGGGCAAGGCTCACCCATTGCACTCTGGGTGTGCTGCTCCTGCGATTTCCCCAAATGTGGGAAACTTGACTGCATAATTTGTGTTTCCCCTGGTCAGGTCTCGTATAATTCAGATATCTTTGTCTCAGGTCTCTCTCCAGCCTAGTTTGCTGTCTGTTTCCACTTCTCTTTTCTTGAGCCGCTCCCTTCTATGCCCTTGCGCACTATCCTGACTTCTCCTCCTTTCTGCTTACTTTGTGCCTTCCAACGCACAATGCGAACTACAGGTAGTGCTGCAGGGCCCACACCCTTTTACTTGCCTTACAGAGCAGCTCTGGAGCTGTTACAGTGCCCAGCTGCTGCAAGAAATCAGCTTGAATGCTTCAGGGGCTGGGGCATAGCCAACATGAGCCCCACACCGAAGGAGGGTGGAGGTGTTTAATGCAAACTAGGGGTCAGCCAAGTGCCGCAAAAGGCCACCATGCCCTGCACGCCCCTTTTCTCTTTTCATATGCAGACGAGGGTTGAAGCCAACTTTGACCCACTGCTTGGATGACATCACCATATGCAAATCTATCTGCTGCAGGCCTTCCCCCAGGAATGCTTGCACTAGTTGTTGCATTTGGTTTGTTGTTTGGGGGTGCTTCAGTATTAGGCAGCCTTCTGCCCTCCCATGTTCATCTGAAAATATGTGTTCTCCCTGCAGTTGTTGTCCCCAGATGAGAGTTCCCTTGTGCTGCCTCAGTTGAATCTCCTTTACTTGACAGAGATGTGCCTGAGCAGCGGCCCTCCCCAGCCATATCCCAAATCATACTTATTTTGCATAGGAGATACCATTGTTATGAAGATTGTTCTCCCAGGGTGCGGTTCATTCATTGCACTCTGGGTATGCTGACCCCTGTGATTTCCCCAAATGTGGGAAACTCGACTGCATTATTTGTGGTAGTGGTGGACTGTGTTTGTGCTTTCCTCTGGTCAGCTCTGGTAAAAGTCAGATTTCTTTGTCTCAGATCTTCCTCTAGCCTTGTTCTTCTTTCGAGAGTTCCTTTGTGCTGCCTCAGTTAGATCTCCTTCACTTGACAGGGGGGTGCCCGAGCAGCGACCCTCCCCAGCTCTAGCCCAACTCCTACTTACCTGCCAGGTGAGATACTATGATCATGAAGGTGCTTCTCCCAGGGCAAGGCTCACCCATTGCACTCTGGGTGTGCTGCCCCTGCAATTTCCCCAAATGTGGGAAACTTGACTGCATAATTTGTGTTTCCCCTGGTCGGCTCTCGTATAATTCAGATCTCTTTGTCTCAGGTCTCTCTCCAGCCTAGTTTGCTGTCTGTTTCCACTTCTCTTTTCTTGAGCCCCTCCCTTCTATACCCTTGTGCACTATCCTGACTTCTCCTCCCGTCTGCTTACTTTGTGCCTTCCAATGCACAATGTAAACTACAGGTAGTGCTGCAGGGCCCACACCCTTTTACTTGCCTTACAGAGCAGCTCTGGAGCTGTTACAGTGCCCAGCCGCTGCAAGAAATCAGCTTGAATGCTTCATGGGATGGGGCATGGCCAACATGAGCCCCACACCAAAGGAGGGTGGGGGTGTTTAATGCGATCTAGGGGTCATCCAAGCAGCGCAAAAGGCCGCCATGCCCTGCACGCCCCTTTTCTCTTTTCATATGCAGATGAGGGTTGAAGCCAACTTTGACCCACTGCTTGGATAACATCACCATATGCAAATCCATCTGCTGCAGGCCTTCCCCCAGGAATGCTTGCACTAGTTGTTGCATTTGGTTTGTTGTTTGGGGGTGCTTCAGTATTAGGCAGCCTTCTGCCCTCCCATGTTCATCTGAAAATATGTGTTCTCCCTGCAGTTGTTGTCCCCAGATGAGAGTTCCCTTGTGCTGCCTCAGTTGAATTTCCTTTACTTGACAGAGATGTGCCTGAGCAGCGGCCCTCCCCAGCCCTATCCCAAATCATACTTATTTTGCATAGGAGACACCATGGTCATGAAGATTGTTCACCCAGGGTGAGGTTCATTCATTGCATTCTGGGTATGCTGACCCCTGTGATTTCCCCAAATGTGGGAAACTCGCCTGCATTATTTGTGGTAGTGGGGGACTGTGTTTGTGTTTTCCGCTGGTCAGCTCTGGTAAAAGTCAGATTTCTTTGTCTCAGATCTTCCTCTAGCCTTGTTCTTCTTTCGAGAGTTCCATTGTGCTGCCTCAGTTGGATCTCCTTCACTTGACAGGGGGGTGCCCGAGCAGCGACCCTCCCCAGCTCTAGCCCAACTCCTATTTACCTGCCAGGTGAGATACTATGATCTTGAAGGTGCTTCTCCCAGGGCAAGGCTCACCCATTGCACTCTGGCTGTGCTGCCCCTGCGATTTCCCCAAATGTGGGAAACTTGACTGCATAATTTGTGTTTCCCCTGGTCGGCTCTCGTATAATTCAGATCTCTTTGTCTCAGGTCTCTCTCCAGCCTAGTTTGCTGTCTGTTTCCACTTCTCTTTTCTTGAGCCGCTCCCTTCTATGCCCTTGCGCACTATCCTGACTTCTCCCGTCTGCTTACTTTGTGCCTTCCAACGCACAATGCGAACTACAGGTAGTGCTGCAGGGCCCACACCCTTTTATTTGCCTTACAGAGCAGCTCTGGAGCTGTTACAGTGCCCAGCTGCTGCAAGAAATCAGCTTGAATGCTTCAGGGGCTGGGGCATAGTCAACATGAGCCCCACACCGAAGGAGGGTGGAGGTGTTTAATGCGAACTAGGGGTCATCCAAGCGCCGCAAAATGCCGCCATGCCCTGCATAACCCTTTTCTCTTTTCATATGCAGATGAGGGTTCCAGCCAACTTTGGCCCACTGCTTGGATGACATCACCGTATGCAAATTCGTCTCCTGCAGACCTTCCCCCAGGAATGCTTGTACTAGTTATTGCATATGGTTTGATATTTGATGGTGCTTCAGTATTAGGCAGCCTTCCGCCCTCCCATGTTCATCTGAAAAGATGTGGTCTCCCTGCAGTTGTTGTCCCCAGACGAGAGTTCCCTTGTGCTTCCTCAGTTGAATCTCCTTAACTTGACGGGGGAGGGGCTGCCCGAGCAGCCACCCTCCCCAGCCCTATCCCAACTCATACTTATTTTGCATATGAGATCTCTATATCATGAAGATTGTTCTCACAGGGTGAGGTTCATCCATTATATTTTAAAATAGGAAGGTTCAAATTACATATTTGAATTGCATCTATGTGCTGGATTCAAATGTCCCCCCCCCTTCCTTTCTCAATTGTGCCCATCAGCAGCTATTCTAAGGTTGCTGCCAATGGGTGTGACACATTAATTTCTTCTGTGGGGTACACTGGACTCCACAAGGATTCACATTGGGGTGTAGAGTAGGATCTTGATCTGAGGCACCAACCGGCTCAAAGCTTTTGACTGTTCCCAAGATGCTCAGCGCATTCTCCTCTATAACCCCGCTTCCATGAACAGGGAGCTCAGTTTGTAGTTGTTGCCTTCAGTAGCAGGCCACTTAACAGGGGCCTGCCTCAAGCAGCCTATTCTTAGCTATTAATTTTGACAAGAAAAGAAGAACTTTTTTTATGAGAATCTACAAGGGCTGCAGCAGGCTAGGTCTAATAGACATCTTTACTGCAGCTTCATCACTCCCAGCGGCACTGTATACTCCCGTGCCCTGGTTGCTGGGTCACTGCAGCGGAGGCTCCGGTTTCTTCCTAAGGTCAGTCACACACAATGTAACACCCCGGTATAACAAGTGTGTAAACTATGTGGAACAGGTCAGGGATACCTTGATGGACTATTCCTCCTTCAGCAGCAGCTCTTCTCTATTCCTGGCAGAGAGGCAAGGTTTCCCCAGACACAAAGAAAGGCAGGCAGGGCTTTGTATGAAAGAATAAATGGTTTACCACATAACTCAGAAAAGGAACTGATTACAGTAGGGAAGGGAAAGATTCGATTCAAGCAACTTAAACACAGACACCATATACACTTTAAGTCATTACACAAATGGTAATATAACTAAATCTGAGATTAATACTATGTTGCTTAGTAATAGAAATCAACTTATGCAGACAATATTTAAGTCCCAGATAACATTGGTGTCACTGCAGGGAGTCTCTATGTGCACGTTGGGGCCCGGTTATGTTGTTACATAGTTATATGCAGCTATTGTCTCCTTTAGCTGTGAACAAAATATTGTAGCTCTGTGTAGTAAAGATGATTGTTTAAAACAAACTGGAGCTGCTTCCCATGTAAATCGCTGCATAGGTATAGTAAATATAGGATAATGTCCTTTGCAGTGGAGTAGGTTTCAGTATAAATATGGATTTATCTCACCCAGTCAATAGATGTTTCTGAGGCAGTTTCCCCTCAGATGTAGGCCAGTCAGCATTGGTATAAAGGCTTTATACTCTCCTGTCTCTGACACTTGCTGTGCACTCTCTTGGCTGAGAGTGTCATGGCGTTCTTACTTGTTAATTGCTGCACTTCCACTGCTGTATTTTGCACTACTGCTTACTCTCTCATGCAATTTTCAGCTTATTTGTCTCCCCTCTCTCAGCTGCTCATCTCTGCGTAATGGCGTCGCCAGCTCTTTCCTCACCATGGCTCCAACTGACTTCTCAAACTGCTGTTCAATTTTCTTTTAAATAAACTTTATTTAAAATGGCACAGGCAACTACACTGTTGTCAAAAATGTCCTTGTTGTTATGGGATATCACACGTGCCCCCCCCCCAAAACATGCGTGTCCTCACGCATTTTGGTTTTATCCCTATATAAACTTCTCACTATATCCAGTCACATTCATTAGTGAACACAGATTATGTCTGAAACATTAACATTTATCAACATTTTTAACATCAGTATCTGATAGGTATAATTCCTTTTGTGCTATAGTACATTAACACATGCTCCTGGAGCAATCGGTTGAAATCTGGACAGTATATGGTCTTGAAAAGTTTGTCTAGGAAACCTCAACCCCCCTGCCATGGATGAGTATTGAACTCTTTCTAAACTGTCTTTGGGACATGCTGTACAAAACTGCAGCTGACTATGGTGGTTTTCTGTTTTGCAAGCCCTAGTCTTCTTGCCTCCTTGTCGGTGACAAACCACCTTAGTCTGCTGTAAATACATTTTATGAGCCTCTTCCATTCCATCTTGGGATTCAGTATCACAGCTGGTTTGGGACAATGGATTCTGGAGAGAAAGAGGCAGCAAGGTTCTTCTTACAGAACAGGTTGGACAGTTTCGGCACCATCTCTTGATGTCTTCCCTCATTTCAACCCAAAAGAACTTTTTCCAGATGCTTGTTTCCATCCTTTTGCACCCAGGGTGACCTGACTTGTCGTGATATTCTTCAAGCACATAACAAGCACTTTGTCTTGGAATTACAAGTTGACTGATCCTATAATGAGTATTAGGATCCACACTACATCGAACCAACTGTCCTTTCTCTTCAAACAGCCTTTCTCGCTGTCTCAACAACTTCAGGAGTTCTGGCGAGGATTCTTGCCTTTGTCGCTTGGTCAGGTATTTCCCAATCTTCAGTAAGGCTTTGAGGTGTCTTATCATCTGACTTTTATCTTGCAGGTGGTCAAAACTGGTTCCTTGAATAGGTTGCTCACAGTTTCTAGAACTGGATGCTATATTATTCATGCCTAACATTGAAGCATTCTTTCGGATAATCTGGACACTGGAGATGGGCATTTCTATCATTATTTGGCTAGCCTTATTTTTTTCATGTTCCTCTCTTACAGATAATTCTGTTATCATTCTTCCCTTTTGTTTGGCTATCCCAGGTTGAAGGCCTTGTTTCTCCTGGAGCTTGTCAGTTTGAAACTCTCCTTGGAGTGCTGCTACGAGCTCCTCACAGCAGTTCCGCAACACATTCATGCCCACTATCACTGGAGGCAATCCATCATCTTGGGCAGTGGTGATGCCTTGCTGTGGTAGCACTGTTCGTCCGATTTGAATTTCAGCTTCCCAGTATCCTTTGCAAGGGATGCAGTGCCCATTGCTTGCAATCGGGTTTATCAATGTGGAAGTTGACGGAAACATCTGTTCCTCAGTCCAATGCTGCTCAAACTGTGTTGCTTGTATTGTGGTCACTTGTGATCCAGTGTCTAAGAGAGTGGGCATTGAGACTCCATTGATGCAAACTTGAACCACCGGGCATTGGCTAACATAACGGGTTAACCACATGAATTTGGAGTTTAAATGATCTGGCTGCTCAAATTCTCTCTTAATTTGTCCGCTTCCTTCACAGCTTTGAAAAATGGGTCGCCTTTGGGAGGCAAAGTGGTTGGAAAAAAGTGTCTCCCTGTTTCTATGTAGGTCCCATTGGGAACTGTTCAGTGGTCTCCTCTCCTGGCACCATTCCATTTCTTCATGGAGCAGTGCCTGCTGTCTCTTCAGAATCTGCAGGTCTCTGCGCATCTCTGTCACACCACGTGTCAGTTCAGCCAGCAGACTTCGTAACTCACTAGAAGAGTCAAATATGCATGTCTTTGAACATGGCACTGTCACTCCTTTTACTGTAGGTGGGTAAGTAGCTCCTTTAAAACTTGACTCCTGGGCATCAGAATTCTCTTGATACCGTGGCATCTCTGGAATAGACTCTTGTGGAACAGCCCCTGAAGTAAGACTGGAGCCTAGAACTTTAATCGCAGCCTCTTTAAAATCCAGGAATGTGCTTCCAGGCTTCTGCAATCTCAATAGTCGCAGCTGAGTTTTTACAAATTCGCCCCTTGCACCTTCAGTGAACTGGTCCAATTACATTTTCTCTTTGTCATGCACTTCCTCAGGGTCTGCTTGCTGAACATCTCTGAGTGCTTCCTGAAAGCTGAGGGCATAGCCCCGTAGTGACTCTCCTGGTTGTTGCTTTCGAGCAAAGAAGTGCATTTTAAGTTCTGACACTGTCCTTGTGTCAAATGTGGTAGCAAGCCTGTTGAGGATCTGGTCCACAGTCTTCTTCTCTTCAGTAGGCCAGGAAGTAACCTCTCTAAGTGCAAGCCCTTTCAACTGTCCCATCAAGATCTCCACCTTTTGCTGCTCTTTCAGCGGGTACAGACGAAACAAAGACTGCAGTAGTATCCTCATCAGTTTATTTTTGTCAATTACCATTTTAATAATCGGGTAAAGAAAATTAAGTGGATTTTTGAAAGAAAACAATACTGTCAATATACTATTAAAACAAATTAAAATGGTAAAAGTTATTGTACTTTAAGTAAAAATAAAAGAGCAAAAATATCAATCCCAGTTTTGGATTACTTTAATTAACAAAAAAAAATGCATATAGCAGAGGATAGTTTCAATCTGCCTACCTCTGGGCTATGGACCCAGCATGCTTCCATTACAGTACTCTGCTGCACATGTAATTGCAAGAGATCCTGAAGCACTCACTCATCATGGGAAAGTACCAATGTGTTTCTTCATTGGTTGATGGAAGAAACATCTTACAAAAACTCTCCAGATTATTGACTATTTAAAGTTTTTCTTGGAAACGTTCTAGATGAATGCTTATCAGCCTTTGTCAGTATATACTTTTGCAAAGTGTCGCTGTGGCGCAATCAGTTAGTGTGTACGGCTATTAACCAAAAGGTTGGTGGTTCAATCCCACCCAGGGACGTAATTGACCTTGTTATCAGATTTTGGTGATCTTTAAGTAGACAAGTCAAAATTTCAAAAACCCCTCTTATGGTGTAGGGCAGGCCTGGCCAACCTGTGGCTCTCCAGCTGTTGTAAAACTACAAGTCCCATCATGCCTTGCCACAGTTTTGCTATTAGGGAATGCTAAAACGATAGCAGGGCATGCTGGGATGTGTAGTTTCACAACATGTGGAGAGCCACAGGTTGGCCAGGCCTGGTGTAGGGTACCTGGCCTTCTCTGATGTAATCAGAGTTAGATTTGATTCAGTGATTTTATAAAAACAGCTAGGAAGCACAATTTAGCAGTGGTTTGCAGAGAAAAAGAAATATGCTGGCAAAAAAATCCAATTGAGTGATTAAACAGCTCTTCATTTTCTGGCTTTACTTTTATGCTAACAAATTTGTTCTCTGAAAAGTGTCCACAAAGCCAAATATCTGATTAACATCTTTGTAGGGATGGTTTTTCACCTATTACTAAATTAAACTTGCTTCATTGGAAAGGCAGCAAGATGCATCCTCATTTCAATATCTACTGAAATAATACAGGTTGACACCAGGAAACATTAACGCCACTGCATCCTTGCTGCTTTCTCATGTGGAAGTCTGTTTAATGTGAAAACAAGGTGATATCTAATTAGCACACAGGTAAGGAATTAAGAAAATCTTTATTTAAGGGTGAAGATGTTTCTCACAAAATCGTTGCCCCAATGCATCATTGAAATTCAAGCTGGAAAGATGATTTTAATATATCACTTGTACATTTTGTATTGCTCTTCTGGTGACAATGTAGTTTGTTTTTGTCAATTACCATTTTAATAATAGGGTAAAGAAAATTAAGTGGATTTTTGAAAGAAAACAATACTGTCAATATACTATTAAAACAAATTAAAATGGTAAAAGTTATTGTACTTTAAGTAAAAATAAAAGCTAAAATATCAATCCCAGTTTTGGATTACTTTAATGAACAAAAAAAAATGCATATAGCAAAGGATAGTTTCAATCTGCCTACCTCTGGGTTATGGACCCAGCATGCTTCCATTACAGTACTCTGCTGCACATGTAAGTGCAAGAGATCCTGAAGCACTCACTCATCATGCGAAAGTACCAATGTGTTTCTTCATTGGTTGCTGGAAGAAACATCTTACAAAAACTCTCCAGATTATTGACTTTTTAAAGTTTTTCTAGGAAACGTTCTAGATGAATGCTTATTAGTCTTTGTCAGTATTTACTTTTTGCAAAGTGTGTCTGTGGCGCAATCGGTTAGTGTGTTCAGCTATTAATCAAAAGGTTGGTGGTTCAATCCCACCCAGGGACGTGATTGACCTTGTGATCAGATTTTGGTGATATTTAAGTAGACAAGTCAAAATTGCAAACCCCCTCTTATGGTGTAGGGTACCTGGCCTTCTCTGATGTAATCAGAGTTAGATTTGATTAAGTGATTTTATAAAAAAAACAGCTAGGAAGCACAATTTAGCAGTGAGTTGCAGAGAAAAAGAAAAATGCTGGCAGAAAAATCCAATTGAGTGATTAAACAGCTCTTCATTTTCTGGCTTTATTTTTATGATAACAAATTTGTTCTCTGAAAAGTGTCCACAAAGCCAAGTATCTGATTAACATCTTTGTAGGGATGGTTTTTCACCTATTACTAAATTAAACTTGCTTCATTGGAAAGGCAGCAAGATGCATCCTCATTTCAATATCTACGGAAATAATACAGGTTGACACCATGAAACATTAACGCCACTGCATCTTTGCTGTTTTCTCATGTGGAAGTCTGTTTAATGTGAAAACAAGGTGATATCTAATTAGCACACAGGTAAGGAATTAAGAAAATCTTTATTTAAGGGTGAAGATGTTTCTCACAAAATCGTTGCCCCAATGCATCATTGAAATCCAAGCTGGAAAGATGATTTTAATATATTACTTGAACATTTTATATTGCTCTTCTGGTGATAATGTAGTTTGTTTTTGTCAATTACCATTTTAATAATCGGGTAAAGAAAATTAAGTGGATTTTTGAAAGAAAACAATATTGTCAATATACTATTAAAACAAATTAAAATGGTAAAAGTTATTGTACTTTAAGTAAAAATAAAAGAGCAAAAATATCAATCCCAGTTTTGGATTACTTTAATTAACAAAAAAAAAATGCATATAGCAGAGGATAGTTTCAATCTGCCTACCTCTGGGTTATGGACCCAGCATGCTTCCATTACAGTACTCTGCTGCACATGTAAGTGCAAGAGATCCTGAAGCACTCACTCATCATGGGAAAGTACCAATGTGTTTCTTCATTGGTTGATGGAAGAAACATCTTACAAAAACTCTCCACATTATTGACTTTTTAAAATGTTTCTAGGAATCGTTCTAGATGAATGCTTATTAGCCTTTGTCAGTATAGACTTTTGCAAAGTGTTGCTGTGGTGCAATCAGTTACTGTGTAAGGCTATTAACCAAAAGGTTGGTGGTTCAATCCCACCCAGGGACGTAATTGACCTCGTTATCAGATTTTGGTGATCTTTATGTAGACAAGTCAAAATTTCGAAAACCCCTGTTATGGTGTAGGATACCTGGCCTTCTCTGATGTAATCAGAGTTAGATTTGATTCAGTGATTTTATAAAAACAGCTAGGAAGCACAATTTAGCAGTGGGTTGCAGAGAAAAAGAAATATGCTGGCAAAAAAATCCAATTGAGTGATTAAATAGCTCTTCATTTTCTGGCTTTATTTTTATGCTAACAAATTTGTTCTCTGAAAAGTGTCCACAAAGCCAAGTATCTGATTAACATCTTTGTAGGGATGGTTTTTCACCTATTACTAAATTAAACTTGCTTCATTGGAAAGGCAACAAGATGCATCCTCATTTCAATATCTACTGAAATAATACAGGTTGACACCAGGAAACATTAACGCCACTGCATCCTTGCTGCTTTCTCATGTGGAAGTCTGTTTAATGTGAAAACAAGGTGATATCTAATTAGCACACATGTAAGGAATTAAGAAAATCTTTATTTAAGGGTGAAGATGTTTCTCACAAAATCGTTGCCCCAATGCATCATTTAAATTCAAGCTGGAAAGATGATTTTAATATATCATTTGTACATTTTGTATTGCTCTTCTGGTGACAATGTAGTTTGTTTTTGTCAATTACCATTTTAATAATCGGGTAAAGAAAATTAATTGGATTTTTGAAAGAAAACAATACTGTCAATATACTATTAAAACAAATTAAAATGGTAAAAGTTATTGTACTTTAAGTAAAAATAAAAGAGCAAAAATATCAATCCCAGTTTTGGATTACTTTAATTAACAAAAAAAAAATGCATATAGCAGAGGATAGTTTCAATCTGCCTACCTCTGGGTTATGGACCCAGCATGCTTCCATTACAGTACTCTGCTGCACATGTAAGTGCAAGAGATCCTGAAGCACTCACTCATCATGGGAAAGTACCAATGTGTTTCTTCATTGGTTGATGGAAGAAACATCTTACAAAAACTCTCCACATTATTGACTTTTTAAAATGTTTCTAGGAATCGTTCTAGATGAATGCTTATTAGCCTTTGTCAGTATGGACTTTTGCAAAGTGTTGCTGTGGCGCAATCAGTTACTGTGTAAGGCTATTAACCAAAAGGTTGGTGGTTCAATCCCACCCAGGGATGTAATTGACCTTGTTATCAGATTTTGGTGATCTTTATGTAGACAAGTAAAAATTTCAAACCCCCTCTTATGGTGTAGGGTACCTGGCCTTCTCTGATGTAATCAGAGTTAGATTTGATTCAGTGATTTTATAAAAACAGCTAGGAAGCACAATTTAGCAATGGGTTGCTGAGAAAAAGAAATATGCTGGCAAAAAAATCCAATTGAGTGATTAAACAGCTCTTCATTTTCTGGCTTTATTTTTATGCTAACAAATTTGTTCTCTGAAAAGTGTCCACAAAGCCAAGTTTCTGATTAACACCTTTGTAGGGATGGTTTTTCACCTATTACTAAATTAAACTTGCTTCATTGGAAAGGCAGCAAGATGCATCCTCATTTGAATATCTACTGAAATAATACAGGTTGACACCAGGAAACATTAACGCCACTGCATCCTTGCTGCTTTCTCATGTGGAAGTCTGTTTAATGTGAAAACAAGGTGATATCTAATTAGCACACAGGTAAGGAATTAAGAAAATCTTTATTTAAGGGTGAAGATGTTTCTCACAAAATCGTTGCCCCGATGCATCATTGAAATTCAAGCTGGAAAGATGATTTTAATATATCACTTGTACATTTTGTATTGCTCTTCTGGTGACAATGTAGTTTGTTTTTGTCTATTACCATTTTAATAATCGGGTAAAGAAAATTAAGTGGATTTTTGAAAGAAAACAATACTGTCAATATACTATTAAAACAAATGAAAATGGTAAAAGTTATTGTACTTTAAGTAAAAATAAAAGAGCAAAAATATCAATCCCAGTTTTGGATTACTTTAATTAACAAAAAAAAACGCATATAGCAGAGGATAGTTTCAATCTGCCTACCTCTGGGCTATGGACCCAGCATGCTTCCATTACAGTACTCTGCTGCACATGTAATTGCAAGAGATCCTGAAGTACTCACTCATCATGGGAAAGTACCAATGTGTTTCTTCATTGGTTGATGGAAGAAACATCTTACAAAAACTCTCCAGATTATTGACTATTTAAAGTTTTTCTAGGAAACGTTCTAGATGAATGCTTATTAGCCTTTGTCAGTATGTACTTTTGCAAAGTGTCGCTGTGGCGCAATCAGTTAGTGTGTACGGCTATTAACCAAAAGGTTGGTGGTTCAATCCCACCCAGGGATGTAATTGACCTTGTTATCAGATTTTGGTGATCTTTAAGTAGACAAGTCAAAATTTCAAAAACCCCTGTTATGGTGTAGGGTACCTGGCCTTCTCTGATGTAATCAGAGTTAGATTTGATTCAGTGATTTTATAAAAACAGCTAGGAAGCACAATTTAGCAGCGGTTTGCAGAGAAAAAGAAATATGCTGGCAAAAAAATCCAATTGAGTGATTAAACAGCTCTTCATTTTCTGGCTTTATTTTTATGCTAACAAATTTGTTCTCTGAAAAGTGTCCACAAAGCCAAGTATCTGATTAACATCTTTGTAGGGATGGTTTTTCACCTATTGCTAAATTAAACTTGCTTTATTGGAAAGGCAGCAAGATGCATCCTCATTTCAATATCTACTGAAATAATACAGGTTGACACCAGGAAACATTAACGCCACTGCATCCTTGCTGCTTTCTCATGTGGAAGTCTGTTTAATGTGAAAACAAGGTGATATCTAATTAGCACACAGGTAAGGAATTAAGAAAATCTTTATTTAAGGGTGAAGATGTTTCTCACAAAATCGTTGCCCCAATGAATCATTGAAATTCAAGCTGGAAAGATGATTTTAATATATCACTTGTACATTTTGTATTGCTCTTCTGGTGACAATGTAGTTTGTTTTTGTCAATTACCATTTTAATAATAGGGTAAAGAAAATTAAGTGGATTTTTGAAAGAAAACAATAGTGTCAATATACTATTAAAACAAATTAAAATGGTAAAAGTTATTGTACTTTAAGTAAAAATAAAAGAGCAAAAATATCAATCCCAGTTTTGGATTACTTTAATTAACAAAAAAAAAATGCATATAGCAGAGGATAGTTTCAATCTGCCTACCTCTGGGTTAAGGGGCCCAGCATGCTTCCATTGCAGTACTCTGCTGCACATGTAAGTGCAAGAGATTCTGAAGCACTCACTCATCATGGGAAAGTACCAATGTGTTTCTTCATTGGTTGATGGAAGAAACATCTTACAAAAACTCTCCAGATTATTGACTTTTTAAAGTTTTCTAGGAAAACGTTCTAGATGAATGCTTATTAGCCTTTGTCAGTATGTACTTTTGCAAAGTGTCTCTGTGGTGCAATCGGTTAGTGTGTTTGGTTATTAACCAAAGGGTTGGTGGTTCAATCCCACCCAGGGATGTTATTGACCTTGTCATCAGATTTTGGTGATCTTTAAGTAGACAAGTCAAAATTTCAAACCCCCTCTTATGGTGTAGGTTACCTGGCCTACTCTGATGTAATCAGAGTTAGATTTGATTAAGTGATTTTATCAAAAAACAGCTAGGAAGCACAATTTAGCAGTGGTTTGCAGAGAAAATGAAATATGCTGGCAGAAAAATCCAATTGAGTGATTAAACAGCTCTTCATTTTCTGGCTTTATTTTTATGCTAACTAATTTATTCTCTGAAAAGTGTCCACAAAGCCAAGTATCGGATTAACATCTTTGTAGGGATGGTTTTTCACCTATTACTAAATTAAACTTGCTTCATTGGAAAGGCAGCAAGATGCATCCTCATTTCAATATCTACTGAAATAATACAGGTTGACACCAGGAAACATTAACGCCACTGCATCCTTGCTGTTTTCTCATGTGGAAGTCTGTTTAATGTGAAAACAAGGTGATATCTAATTAGCACACAGGTAAGGAATTAAGAAAATCTTTATTTAAGGGTAAGATGTTTCTCACAAAATCGTTGCCCCAATGCATCATTGAAATTCAAGCTGGAAAGATGATTTTAATATATCACTTGTACATTTTGTATTGCTCTTCTGGTGACAATGTAGTTTGTTTTTGTCAATTACCATTTTAATAATCGGGTAAAGAAAATTAAGTGGATTTTTGAAAGAAAACAATACTGTCTATATACTATTAAAACAAATTAAAAAGGTAAAAGTTATTGTACTTTAAGTAAAATAAAAAGAGCAAAAATATCAATCCCAGTTTTGGATTACTTTAATTAACAAAAAAAAATGCATATAGCAGAGGATAATTTCAATCTGCCTACCTCTGGGTTATGGACCCAGCATGCTTCCATTAGAGTACTCTGCTGCACATGTAAGTGCAAGAGATCCTGAAGCACTCACTCATCATGGGAAAGTACCAATGTGTTTCTTCATTGGTTGATGGAAGAAACATCTTACAAAAACTCTCCAGATTATTGACTATTTAAAGTTTTTCTAGGAAACGTTCTAGATGAATGCTTATTAGCCTTTGTCAGTATGTACTTTCACAAAGTGTCGCTGTAGCGCAATCAGTTAGTGTGTACGGCTATTAACCAAAAAGTTGGTGGTTCAATCCCACCCAGGGACGTAATTGACCTTGTGATCAGATTTTGGTGATATTTAAGTAGACAAGTCAAAATTTCAAACCCTCTCTTATGGTGTAGGGTACCTGGCCTACTCTGATGTAATCAGTTAGATTTGATTAAGTGATTTTATAAAAAAAACAGCTAGGAAGCACAATTTAGCAGTGGGTTGCAGAGAAAAAGAAATATGCTGGCAGAAAAATCCAATTGAGTGATTAAACAGCTCTTCATTTTCTGGCTTTATTTTTATGCTAACAAATTTGTTCTCTGAAAAGAGTCCACAAAGCCAAGTATCTGATTAACACCTTTGTAGGGATGGTTTTTCACCTATTACTAAATTAAACATGCTTCATTGGAAAGGCAGCAAGATGCATCCTCATTTCAATATCTACTGAAATAATACAGGTTGACACCAGGAAACATTAACGCCACTGCATCCTTGCTGCTTTCTCATGTGGAAGTCTGTTTAATGTGAAAACAAGGTGATATCTAATTAGCACACAGGTAAGGAATTAAGAAAATCTTTATTTAAGGGTGAAGAGGTTTCTCACAAAATCGTTGCCCCAATGCATCATTGAAATTCAAGCTGGAAAGATGATTTTAATATATCACTTGTACATTTTGTATTGCTCTTCTGGTGACAATGTAGTTTGTTTTTGTCAATTACCATTTGAATAATAGGGTAAAGAAAATTAAGTGGATTTTTGAAAGAAAACAATACTGTCAATATACTATTAAAACAAATTAAAATAATAAAAGTTATTGTACTTTAAGTAAAAATAAAAGAGCAAAAATATCAATCCCAGTTTTGGATTACTTTAATTAACAAAAAAAAAATGCATATAGCAGAGGATAGTTTCAATCTGCCTACCTCTGGGTTATGGGCCCAGCATGCTTCCATTGCAGTACTCTGCTGCACATGTAAGTGCAAGAGATCCTGAAGCACTCACTCATCATGGGAAAGTACCAATGTGTTTCTTCATTGGTTGATGGAAGAAACATCTTACAAAAACTCTCCAGATTATTGACTTTTTAAAGTTTTTCTAGGAAACGTTCTAGATGAATGCTTATTAGCCTTTGTCAGTATATGCTTTTGCAATGTGTCTCTGTGGCGCAATCAGTTAGCGTGTTCGGTTATTAACCAAAAGGTTGGTGGTTCAATCCTACCCAGGGACGTAATTTACCTTGTTATCAGATTTTGGTGATCTTTAAGTAGACAAGTCAAAATTTCAAACCCCCTCTTATGGTGTAGGGTACCTGGCCTTCTCTGATGTAATCAGAGTTAGATTTGATTAAGTGATTTTATAAAAGAACAGCTAGGAAGCACAACTTAGCAGTGGGTTGCAGAGAAAAAGAAATACGCTTGCAGAAAAATTCAATTGAGTGATTAAACAGCTCTTCATTTTCTGGCTTTATTTTTATGCTAACAAATTTGTTCTCTGAAAAGTGTCCACAAAGCCAAGTATCTGATTAACACCTTTGTAGGGATGGTTTTTCACCTATTACTAAATTAAACTTGCTTCATTGGAAAGGCAGCAAGTGATGTCATCCAAGCAGTGGGTCAAAGTTGGCTTCATCCCTCGTCTGCTTATGAAAAGAGAAAAGGGATATGCAGGGCATGGCGGCCTTTTGCGACGCTTGGATGACCCCTAGTTCGCAATAAACACCCCCACCCTCCTTCGGTGTGGGGCTCATGTTGGCCATGCCCCAGCCCCTAAAGCATTCAAGCTGATTTCTTGCAGCAGCTGGGTACTGTAACAGCTCCAGAGCTGCTCTGTAAGGCAAGTAAAAGGGTGTGGGCCCTGCAGCACTACCTGTAGTTTGCATTGTGCATTGGAAGGCACAAAGTAAGCAGACGGGAGGAGAAGTCAGGATAGTGCACAAGGTTATAGAAGGGATGGGCTCAAGAAAAGAGAAGTGGAAACAGACAGCATACTAGGCTGGAGAGAGACCTGAGACAAAGAGATCTGAATTATACGAGAGCCGTCCAGGGGAAACACAAATTATGCAGTCAAGTTTCCCACATTTGGGGAAATCGCAAGGGGCAGCACACCCAGAGTGCAATGGGTGAGCCTTGCCCTGGGAGAAGCACCTTCATGATCATAGTATCTCACCTGGCAGGTTAGTAGGAGTTGGGCTAGAGCTGGGGAGGGTCGCTGCTCGGGCACTACCTTTCAAGTGAAGGAGATCCAACTGAGGCAGCACAAGGGAACTCTCAAAAGAAGAACAAGGCTAGAGGAAGATCTGAGACAAAGAAATCTGACTTTTACCAGAGCTGACCAGAGGAAAGCACAAACACAGTCCACCACTACCACAAATAATGCAGTCGAGTTTCCCACATTTGGGGAAATCACAGGGGTCAGCATACCCAGAATGCAATGAATGAACCTCACCCTGGGAGAACAATCTTCATGACAATAGTATCTCCTATGCAAAATAAGTATGATTTGGGATAGGGCTGGGGAGGGCCGCTGCTCAGGCACATCTCTGTCAAGTAAAGGAGATTCAACTGAGGCAGCACAAGGGAACTCTCATCTGGGGACAACAACTGCAGGGAGAACACATATTTTCAGATGAACATGGGGTGGCAGAAGGCTGCCTAATACTGAAGCACCCCCAAACAACAAACCAAATGCAACAACTAGTGCAAGCATTCCTGGGGGATGGCCTGCAGCAGATGGATTTGAATATGGTGATGTCATCCAAGCAGTGGGTCAAAGTTGGCTTCAACCCTCGTCTGCATATGAAAAGAGAAAAGGAGCGTGCAGGGCATGGAGGCCTTTTGTGGTGCTTGGATGACCCCTAGTTCGCATTAAGCACACCCACCCTCCTTCGGTGTGGGGCTCATGTTGGCCATTCCCCAGCCCCTGAAGCATTCAAGCTGATTTCTTGCAGCAGCTGGGCACTGTAACAGCTCCAGAGCTGCTCTGTAAAGCAAGTAAAAGGGTGTGGGCCCTGCAGCACTACCCGTAGTTTGCATTGTGCATTGGGAGGCATAAAGTAAGCAGACGGGAGGAGAAGTCAGGATAGTGCACAAGGGTATAGAAGGGAGGGGCACAAGAAAAAAGAAGTGGAACCAGACAGCAAACTAGGCTGGAGAGAGACCTGAGACAAAGAGATCTGAATTACATGAGAGCCGACCAGGGAAAACTCAAATTATGCAGTCAAGTTTCCCACATTTGGGGAAATCGCAGGGGCAGCACACCCAGAGTGCAATGGGTGAGCCTTGCCCTGGGAGAAGCAACTTCATGATCATAGTATCTCACCTGGCAACTAAGTAGGAGTTGGGCTAGAGCTGGGGAGGGTCGCTGCTCGGGCACCCCCCTGTCAAGTGAAGGAGATCCAACTGAGGCAGCACAAGGGAACTCTCGAAAGAAGAACAAGGCTAGAGGAAGATCTGAGACAAAGAAATCTGACTTTTACCAGAGCTGACCAGAGGAAAGCACAAACACAGTCCCCCACTACCACAAATAATGCAGTCGAGTTTCCCACATTTGGGGAAATCACAGGGGTCAGCATACCCAGAATGCAATGAATGAACCTAACCCTGGGAGAACAATCTTCATGACCATGGTATCTCCTATGCAAAATAAGTATGATTTGGGCTAGGGCTGGGGAGGGCCCTTGCTCAGGCACATCTCTGTCAAGTAAGTTGCATTTGATTTGTTGTTTGGGGGTGCTTCAGTATTAGGCAGCCTTCTGCCCTACCATGTTCATCTGAAAATATGTGTTCTCCCTGCAGTTGTTGTCCCCAGATGAGAGTTCCCTTGTGCTGCCTCAGTTGAATCTCCTTTTGGAGAAGACCTCAATAAGATTGTAGCTGATCTGGCTACTGCTAAAACAGCTTGCCTACCTAGTATGACTCCTACCACGCAGAAGGCTAAAAGTACTTTTCTTGGCCCTTTCATCCTCCAGGTAAAGCGTACCCAAGGTCAGGCATACCCAAAGCAAGCTCATGTTTCCAGACCTGCCAAGCCCAGACTGAAGCAATCCTGGGCTGCCCATCAGCCTGCTTCCAAAACGGACAAGCCTGCCGCATGACGGTGCAGGCCTCCCTCTGGGGGATCCCAGGGTGGGGGGCCCGACTTCTAGGTTTGGCAAAGAAAGGTATAATTCTAAGCTAGAGAATTCTGTTTGGAGCTCACCTTGTACTTTGTGAAGAAATAATCAGCATTGTGGCTGAGCAGATACATGTAGTGTGTGGCTGCAAACTGCATGGATCTGCTGCGTTGTAATGCTGATTCTTTTTTTTTGCAAAGTACCAATAGCTTCATATAATGTTCACAATTTTTATGCAGGATCAAATAGCTCAATAGGTAGGGTGTTTGATTAGAATTCAACAGGTTATAGGTTTGAATCCTGGGTATGGTAGTTTGAGATGTGTTATTTAATAAAGTATGTTGTTCTGACTGCCGGCATCTTATCACCTGGGATATCATACTAAATAAATGGAGTTGATCAAATTTTTTTTTTTTTAACTAGGGACAATTTCCAGATACTTCTCTTTATAACTGAGATTGCCCCCTGGAACTTCACATCAGTTGACAACTATGCATGAGTGGGCAGTGCTTGCCCTGGATCTGTCCACCCATTTATGTGCCGCCATAAAATAAAGCATGACTAACAGTTATCCTGGGCGTACACTACACAATTATCTGTCAGGCTATCTATCCAGTCTGGATGGATGGAATGAAAATCTGGTAATGTATAGGAGCAAATGTCAATTAACCATTTGCTCCCAAACACTAGAAAAGTGGTCAAAAATGGTCATTACACAAATTGGTTAAACCCAAAATTTAACCAATTTGTTTAGGGGACCATTTTTGTCCATTTTTTAGTGTTTGAGAGTAAATCGTTGATGGTCATTTGCTCACATAGATAACCGGATTTCTATTCCAACCAGCCAGTGTTGGAGAGATGGTCTGCCAGATTACATAATGCATACCAGAGCCATAACTAGACTTTTTGGTGCCCTGTGACAGAGAATTATATGCCCTCCCCCCCATTTTTGCAATATGGACAAAAGGCGCATGCCTTGTGGGGAAGGGGCATAACAAGATTGATCTCAGAGAAAGCACATGAGATATGAAGATATATCTAGTATACTTGGCACTCAATGGTTTGTGGTATTGCAGGGGTGCCCTCCTTAAATGCATATACAGTCACACATGGCATGTTTGTGTAAATGGCATATCAGCAGTCAGCACTAACTGGTGACGTGCCATTTGTACAAGTAAGCCATGTGTGACTAATATATAAACATACTTTATTAAATAACACCTCAAACTATCATACCCAGGATTCAAACCTATAACCTGTTAAATTCTAATCAAACACCCTACCCATTGAGCTACTTGATCCTGCATCTATTCTAACCTCCAAAAACAGATTCAGTTGCATTTTCCAGCGTGTTTTGTTTGCGCCTTTGCAAATGTCTTACATCGACAAACTTATTTAGTACTATTTTGCAAATAGGGTTACATTGTCGCAACATTGTGTTCCCTAATTGCTTGATTTTTTAAATGCAAAAATTGATAAAGACACCTGATAATTGCTCTGTGGAGTCTTCTTTTGTGTCTACTTCTTATCTACATTTAATTCCCTACCTATAATCAAGGCATTTTTAAATGCTGGGTGCTGCCAGGACGTGAGGCCTACCTAGTCTTTAGATCTGAATTTGAATGTACTTGTGAACTAACTTAATTTCCTACTTCTAAACTCATTCCTAAATTCACTACTTACATTAATCCTGTAGTTGGGCATTTTGAGCCTTCAATTGTGGGCATTGTTTTGTGTCCAGACCAGCAGCTGGTGGTGTGCATTTGCTGGAAAGGCATCGAAGACCTCCGATATGCTGCATCTCCTGATGTGTGTCTGCCTCAAGTGGCAGTCAGCAAATGCATGCTAGACACCCCATTCCAAGCTGATTGTGACATCACGGAACATGCATCATAGAACAGGCATGCTAGAACATGGGTCTTCAACCTGCGACCCTCCAGCTGCTGTGGAACTACATATCCCAGCATGCCCTGCCTCAGTTTTAGCATACCTTAATAGCAAAACTGTGGCAGGGCATGCTGGGATGTGTAGTTTCACAGCAGCTGGAGGGCCACAGGATGAAGACCCATGTGCTAGAACCAAACCGCAGGTACATTGAATGCTAGCAAGCTGAACGTTTAAATCCTTTTTGTTCCGCAGCATTCCAATGTGGAAGATTCCATGGAACCAGAGATTATTCCATTGAGAAGGACATGCTGCCTGGATGACTGCACTGTGCAAATTAAATCACGGAGCCAGTTGGCTTGTGGGTGGCTCTGGTTACTGGGTGGTTAGGTGGGCGGTGTGTCGGAGGTGGAGCACATGCAAATGAATGTGTATCATCCAGCTAGTGAGAGAGAAAACTCATGCAGGAGTGTGCCTGCTTGTCAGTGAGTTATGCACCTTGCCAGACGTCAAATCTACATGGAGCAACTGGAGGGGACAAGAGCAGGTTTGGAAAATATAGACAGAAGAGCATATATGCTGGCGCATTCTTCATGATTGTGTCAGCTTATGTTTTGGTGCACTGCACTTTCCTCCACTAAGTTTTAGCCATTTTGTTTAAACGCAAGTGTAGTTGCTTCTCGCTCTTTTGGCTGTGATATTGTATTGTGGTTGAAGAGTCTGCTGGAGGGATTGTTTTCTTCATTGGCGAGAGACTGAAGATATTCCAGGATGGAAGGCTTGGGAACACTATCCGTTTTTCAGTTGTGGAAGAGTTGAAAGACCGGATTGGACTACATTCTATAGTAAAGGGTATCTTTGTATTTATTAATCCTCCCTTTATATGTGTCTGTCTTTCAATAAAGCTTTGGGCTTGTGATTCCGTCACCCTCTTACACTCCACACCCATAGCCTTATTAACTATTGTATTGTTTAAATGTATAGTGCAGTTCATGATTTATAGTGTAGGCTGACCTGTGCTGTAGTTCTTGAACTGTACTATACCGACAGCATTTGTATTGTGTTTTGGCTGTGCTGCAACACAGTACTTATGTGTGTAATGTTTATGTATGTTTTATGGCTTCTTTATGTCAATAAAGACTGCTTTTTCAATCCAATATCTGAAAACAATCAATGTTTATCTTTGATGGCAATAGAAGTGGTATGATATTTGCTGCTTTTGAAAGGCAATATCTGATATGTCCCCTATCTGGGAACCATATATTAAATGGCTTTTCAGAAAAGGGAGATGGGAGAAGAGCTTTCAGTACTTGTAGGACCGATGCACATTTCCTATTCTAGCCTCCAAAAACAGATTCAGTTGCATTTTCCAGCGTGTTTTGGATGCGCCTTTGCAAATGTCTTACATCGACAAACTTATTTAGTACTATTTTGCAAATAGGGTTACATTGTTGCAACATTGTGTTCCCTAATTGCTTGATTTTTTAAATGCAACAATTGATAAAAACACCTGATAACTGCTCTGCGGAGTCTTATTTTGTGTCTACTTCTTATCTACATTTAATTCCGTACCTCTAATCAAGGCATTTTTAAATGCTGGCGGCTGCCAGGACGTGAGGCCTACCTAGACTTTAGATCTGAATTTGAATGTACTTGTGAACTAACTTAATTTCCTACTTCTAAATTCATTCCTAAATTCACTACTTACATGAATCCTGTAGTTGGGCATTTTGGGACTTCGATTGTGGGCATTGTTTTGTGTCCAGACCAGCAGCAGGTGGTGTGCATTTGCTGGAAAGGCATCGAAGACCTCCGATATGCTGCATCTCCTGATGTGTGTCTCCCTCAAGTGGCTGTCAGCAAATGCCTGCTAGACACCCCATTCCAAGCTGATTGTGACATCATGGAACATGCATCATAGAACAGGCATGCTAAAACATGGGTCTTCAACCTGCGACCCTCCAGCTGCTGTGGAACTATACATCCCAGCATGCCCTGCCTCAGTTTTAGCATACCTTAATAGCAAAACTGTGGCAAGCTTTCTAAAGGAGCTATATGAATCAAAGTGCAATCTGTGTGGAGTTTACACTTGCTTGCTCATAGAGTAATTGTTTTAATTATTGTTTTATGGTAATATGAAATTTATTGGCTAATGAATTTGCCTTACTGTCTATATAAGATTGATTTTTAATCAGTAATTTTAATAAACTAGATAAATTGTATCAAAGAAGCAGTCGGTTATCATATTGTGCGCCTTCACTCATATTTTTTTTTAGGTACACATTTGATGTTTAGTGGATTTCCAGGTCCATTTTGTGTAGGCAGCCTACTTTGGGTTGTTCTCTATGTTAAGAGGCTACAGTTGGGAAAAACTTAGCGCCAGACACACACATTCTTTTTTCGTGTTGCGCTGTCAGCAAATGCCTGCTAGACACCCCATTCCAAGCTGATTGTGACATCACGGAACATGCATCATAGAACAGGCATGCTAAAACATGGGTCTTCAACCTGCGACCCTCCAACTGCTGTGGAACTACACATCCCAGCATGCCCTGCCTTAGTTTTAGCATACCTTATAGCAAAACTGTGGCAGGGCATGCTGGGATGTGTAGTTTCACAGCAGCTGGAGGGCCACAGGATGAAGACCCATGTGCTAGAGCCAAGCCGCAGGTACATTGAATGCTAGCAAGCTGAATATTTAAATCCTTTTTGTTCCGCAGCATTCCAATGCGGAAGATTCCATGGAACCAGAGATCCTTCCATTGAGAAGGACATGCTGCCTGGATGACTACACTGTGCAAATTAAATCACGGAGCCAGTTGGTTTGTGGGTGGCTCTGGTGACTGGGTGGTTGGGTGGGTGGTGTGTCGGAGGTGGAGCACATGCAAATGATTGTGTATCATCCAGCTAGTGAGAGTGAAAACTCATGCAGGAGTGTGCCTGCTTGTCAGTGGGTTATGCACCTTGCCAGACGTTAAAGCTACATAGAGCAGCTGGAGGGGACAAGAGCAGGTTTGCAAAATATAGATAGAAGAGCATATATGCTGGCGCATTCTCCATGATTGTGTCAGCTTATGTTTTGGTGCACTGCACTTTCCTCCACTAAGTTTTAGCCATTTTTGTTAAGCTCAAGTGTAGTTGCTTCTCGGCCTTTTGGCTGTGATCTTGTATTGTGGTTGAAGGGTCTGCTGGAGGGAGGGATTGCTTTCTTCATTGGCGAAAGACCAAAGATATTCCAGGATGGAAGGCTTGGGAACACTATCCGTTTTTCAATTGTGGAAGAGTTGAAAGACCGGATTGAACTACATTCTATAGTAAAGGATGTCTTTCTATGTATTAATCCTCCCCTTATATGTGTCAGTCTTTCAATAAAGCTTCGGGCTTGTGATTCCCTCACCCTCTTACACTCCACACCCATAGCCTTATTAACTGTTGTATTATTGTACAGTTTAAATGTATAGTGCAGTTCATGATTTATAGTGTAGGCTGGCCTGTGCTGTAGTTCTTGAACTGTACTATACCGTCAGCATTTCTATTGTGTTTTGGCTGTGCCGCAACGCGGTACTTATGTGTGTAATGTTTATGTATGTTTTTTTGCTTCTTTATGTGCATCGGTCCTACAAGTACTGAAAGCTCTTCTCCCATCTCCCTTTTCTGAAAAGCCATTTAATATATGGTTCCCAGATAGGGGACATATCAGATATTGGATTTCAAAAGCATCAAATATCATACCACTTTTATTGCCATCAAAGATAAACATTGATTGTTTTCAGATATTGGCTTGAAAAAGCAGTCTTTATTGACATAAAAAAAAACATACATAAACATTGCACACATAAATACAGTGTTGCAGCACAGCCAAAACACAATACAAATGCTGACGGTATAGTACAGTTCAAGAACTACAGCACAGGCCAGTCTACACTATAAATCATGAACTGCACTATACATTTAAACTATACAATAATACAACAGTTAATAAGGCTATGGGTGTGGAGTGTAAGAGGGTGAGGGATTCACAAAACCGAAGCTTTATTGTAACACAGACACATATAAGGGGAGGGTCAATAAATAGAAAGATATCCTTTACTATAGAATGTAGTCCAATCCGACCTCTGTGCTCTTCCACAACTGAAAAACAGATAGTGTTCCCAAGCCTTCCATCCTGGAATATCTTTGGTCTTTCGCCAATGAAGAAAACAATCCCTCCCTCCAGCAGACCCTTCAACCACGATACAAGATCACAGCCAAAAGGCCGAGAAGAAACTACACTTGAGCTTAACAAAAATGGCTAAAACTTAGTGGAGGAAAGTGCAGTGCACCAAAACATAAGCTGACACAATCATGGAGAATGCGCCAGCATATATGCTCTTCTATCTATATTTTGCAAACCTGCTCTTGTCCCCTCCAGCTGCTCTATGTAGATTTAACGTCTGGCAAGGTGCATAACCCACTGACAAGCAGGCACACTCCTGCATGAGTTTTCTCTCTCACTAGCTGGATGATACACAATCATTTGCATGCGCTCCACTTCCGACACACCACCCACCCAACCACCCAGTCACCAGAGCCACCCACAAGCCAACTGGCTCCGTGATTTAATTTGCACAGTGTAGTCATCCAGGCAGCATGTCCTTCTCAATGGAAGGATCTCTGGTTCCATGGAATCTTCCGCATTGGAATGCTGCGGAACAAAAAGGATTTAAATATTCAGCTTGCTAGCATTCAATGTACCTGCGGCTTGGCTCTAGCACATGGGTCTTCATCCTGTGGCCCTCCAGCTTCTGTGAAACTACACATCCCAGCATGCCCTGCCACAGTTTTGCTATTAAGGTATGCTAAAACTGAGGCAGGGCATGCTGGGATGTATAGTTCCACAGCAGCTGGAGGGTCGCAGGTTGAAGACCCATGTTTTAGCATGCCTGTTCTATGATGCATGTTCCATGATGTCACAATCAGCTTGGAATGGGGTGTCTAGCAGGCATTTGCTGACAGCCACTTGAGGGAGACACACATCAGGAGATGCAGCATATCGGAGGTCTTCGATGCCTTTCCAGCAAATGCACACCACCTGCTGCTGGTCTGGACACAAAACAATGCCCACAATCGAAGTCCCAAAATGCCCAACTACAGGATTCATGTAAGTAGTGAATTTAGGAATGAATTTAGAAGTAGGAAATTAAGTTAGTTCACAAGTACATTCAAATTCAGATCTAAAGACTAAACACAAAACACAAAATAAGACTCCACAGAGCAATTAACAGGTGTCTTTATCAATTGTTGCATTTAAAAAATCAAGCAATTAGGGAACACAATGTTGCGACAATGTAACCCTGTTTGCAAAATAGTACTAAATAAGTTTGTCGATGTAAGACATTTGCAAAGGCGCAAACAAAACACGCTGGAAAATGCAACTGAATCTGTTTTTGGAGGTTAGAAAAGATGTAGGATCAAGTAGCTCCATGGGTAGGGTGTTTGATTAAAATTCAACAGGTTATAGGTTTGAATCCTGGGTATGATAGTTTGAGGTGTTATTTAATAAAGCATGTTTATATATTAGTCACACATGGCTTACTTGTACAAATGGCATGTCACCAGTTAGTGCTGACTGCTGATATGCCATTTGCACTAAAACAAATGAAAATGGTAAAAGTTATTGTACTTTAAGTAAAAATAAAAGAGCAAAAATATCAATCCCAGTTTTGGATTACTTGAATTAACAAAAAAAAATGCATTTAGCAGAGGATAGTTTCAATCTGCTTACCTCTGGGCTATGGACCCAGCATGCTTCCATTACAGTACTCTGCTGCACATGTAATTGCAAGAGATCCTGAAGCACTCACTCATCATGGGAAAGTACCAATGTGTTTCTTCATTGGTTGATGGAAGAAACATCTTACAAAAACTCTCCAGATTATTGACTATTTAAAGTTTTTCTAGGAAACGTTCTAGATGAATGCTTATTAGCCTTTGTCAGTATGTACTTTTGCAAAGTGTCGCTGTGGCGCAATCAGTTAGTGTGTACGGCTATTAACCAAAAGGTTGGTGGTTCAATCCCACCCAGGGATGTAATTGACCTTGTTATCAGATTTTGGTGATCTTTAAGTAGACAAGTCAAAATTTCAAAAACCCCTGTTATGGTGTAGGGTACCTGGCCTTCTCTGATGTAATCAGAGTTAGATTTGATTCAGTGATTTTATAAAAACAGCTAGGAAGCACAATTTAGCAGTGGTTTGCAGAGAAAAAGAAATATGCTGGCAAAAAAATCCAATTGAGTGATTAAACAGCTCTTCATTTTCTGGCTTTATTTTTATGCTAACAAATTTGTTCTCTGAAAAGTGTCCACAAAGCCAAGTATCTGATTAACATCTTTGTAGGGATGGTTTTTCACCTATTACTAAATTAAACTTGCTTCATTGGAAAGGCAGCAAGATGCATCCTCATTTCAATATCTACTGAAATAATACAGGTTGACACCAGGAAACATTAACGCCACTGCATCCTTGCTGCTTTCTCATGTGGAAGTCTGTTTAATGTGAAAACAAGGTGATATCTAATTAGCACACAGGTAAGGAATTAAGAAAATCTTTATTTAAGGGTGAAGATGTTTCTCACAAAATCGTTGCCCCAATGCATCATTGAAATTCAAGCTGGAAAGATGATTTTAATATATCACTTGTACATTTTGTATTGCTCTTCTGGTGACAATGTAGTTTGTTTTTGTCAATTACCATTTTAATAATAGGGTAAAGAAAATTAAGTGGATTTTTGAAAGAAAACAATACTGTCAATATACTATTAAAACAAATTAAAATGGTAAAAGTTATTGTACTTTAAGTAAAAATAAAAGAGCAAAAATATCAATCCCAGTTTTGGATTACTTTAATTAACAAAAAAAAAATGCATATAGCAGAGGATAGTTTCAATCTGCCTACCTCTGGGTTAAGGGGCCCAGCATGCTTCAATTGCAGTACTCTGCTGCACATGTAAGTGCAAGAGATCCTGAAGCACTCACTCATCATGGGAAAGTACCAATGCGTTTCTTCATTGGTTGATGGAAGAAACATCTTACAAAAACTCTCCAGATTATTGACTTTTTAAAGTTTTCTAGGAAACGTTCTAGATGAATGCTTATTAGCCTTTGTCAGTATATACTTTTGCAAAGTGTCTCTGTGGTGCAATCGGTTAGTGTGTTTGGTTATTAACCAAAGGGTTGGTGGTTCAATCCCACCCAGGGATGTTATTGACCTTGTCATCAGATTTTGGTGATCTTTAAGTAGACAAGTCAAAATTTCAAACCCCCTCTTATGGTGTAGGGTACCTGGCCTACTCTGATGTAATCAGAGTTAGATTTGATTAAGTGATTTTATCAAAAAACAGCTAGGAAGCACAATTTAGCAGTGGGTTGCAGAGAAAATGAAATATGCTGGCAGAAAAATCCAATTGAGTGATTAAACAGCTCTTCATTTTCTGGCTTTATTTTTATGCTAACTAATTTGTTCTCTGAAAAGTGTCCACAAAGCCAAGTATCGGATTAACATCTTTGTAGGGATGGTTTTTCACCTATTACTAAATTAAACTTGCTTCATTGGAAAGGCAGCAAGATGCATCCTCATTTCAATATCTACTGAAATAATACAGGTTGACACCAGGAAACATTAACGCCACTGCATCCTTGCTGCTTTCTCATGTGGAAGTCTGTTTAATGTGAAAACAAGGTGATATCTAATTAGCACACAGGTAAGGAATTAAGAAAATCTTTATTTAAGGGTAAGATGTTTCTCACAAAATCGTTGCCCCAATGCATCATTGAAATTCAAGCTGGAAAGATGATTTTAATATATCACTTGTACATTTTGTATTGCTCTTCTGGTGACAATGTAGTTTGTTTTTGTCAATTACCATTTTAATAATCGGGTAAAGAAAATTAAGTGGATTTTTGAAAGAAAACAATACTGTCTATATACTATTAAAACAAATTAAAAAGGTAAAAGTTATTGTACTTTAAGTAAAATAAAAAGAGCAAAAATATCAATCCCAGTTTTGGATTACTTTAATTAACAAAAAAAAATGCATATAGCAGAGGATAATTTCAATCTGCCTACCTCTGGGTTATGGACCCAGCATGCTTCCATTACAGTACTCTGCTGCACATGTAAGTGCAAGAGATCCTGAAGCACTCACTCATCATGGGAAAGTACCAATGTGTTTCTTCATTGGTTGATGGAAGAAACATCTTACAAAAACTCTCCAGATTATTGACTATTTAAAGTTTTTCTAGGAAACGTTCTAGATGAATGCTTATTAGCCTTTGTCAGTATGTACTTTTGCAAAGTGTCGCTGTAGCGCAATCAGTTAGTGTGTACGGCTATTAACCAAAAAGTTGGTGGTTCAATCCCACCCAGGGACGTAATTGACCTTGTGATCAGATTTTGGTGATATTTAAGTAGACAAGTCAAAATTTCAAACCCTCTCTTATAGTGTAGGGTACCTGGCCTACTCTGATGTAATCAGAGTTAGATTTGATTAAGTGATTTTATAAAAAAAACAGCTAGGAAGCACAATTTAGCAGTGGGTTGCAGAGAAAAAGAAATATGCTGGCAGAAAAATCCAATTGAGTGATTAAACAGCTCTTCATTTTCTGACTTTATTTTTATGCTAACAAATTTGTTCTCTGAAAAGAGTCCACAAAGACAAGTATCTGATTAACACCTTTGTAGGGATGGTTTTTCACCTATTACTAAATTAAAAATGCTTCATTGGAAAGGCAGCAAGATGCATCCTCATTTCAAGATCTACTGAAATAATACAGGTTGACACCAGGAAACATTAACGCCACTGCATCCTTGCTGCTTTCTCATGTGGAAGTCTGTTTAATGTGAAAACAAGGTGATATCTAATTAGCACACAGGTAAGGAATTAAGAAATTCTTTATTTAATGGTAAGATGTTTCTCACAAAATCGTTGCCCCAATGCATCATTGAAATTCAAGCTGGAAAGATGATTTTAATATATCACTTGTACATTTTGTATTGCTCTTCTGGTGACAATGTAGTTTGTTTTTGTCAATTACCATTTTAATAATCGGGTAAAGAAAATTAAGTGGATTTTTGAAAGAAAACAATACTGTCTATATACTATTAAAACAAATTAAAAAGGTAAAAGTTATTGTACTTTAAGTAAAATAAAAAGAGCAAAAATATCAATCCCAGTTTTGGATTACTTTAATTAACAAAAAAAAATGCATATAGCAGAGGATAATTTCAATCTGCCTACCTCTGGGTTATGGACCCAGCATGCTTCCATTACAGTACTCTGCTGCACATGTAAGTGCAAGAGATCCTGAAGCACTCACTCATCATGGGAAAGTACCAATGTGTTTCTTCATTGGTTGATGGAAGAAACATCTTACAAAAACTCTCCAGATTATTGACTATTTAAAGTTTTTCTAGGAAACGTTCTAGATGAATGCTTATTAGCCTTTGTCAGTATGTACTTTTGCAAAGTGTCGCTGTAGCGCAATCAGTTAGTGTGTACGGCTATTAACCTAAAAGTTGGTGGTTCAATCCCACCCAGGGACGTAATTGACCTTGTGATCAGATTTTGGTGATATTTAAGTAGACAAGTCAAAATTTCAAACCCTCTCTTATGGTGTAGGGTACCTGGCCTACTCTGATGTAATCAGAGTTAGATTTGATTAAGTGATTTTATAAAAAAAACAGCTAGGAAGCACAATTTAGCAGTGGGTTGCAGAGAAAAAGAAATATGCTGGCAGAAAAATCCAATTGAGTGATTAAACAGCTCTTCATTTTCTGACTTTATTTTTATGCTAACAAATTTGTTCTCTGAAAAGAGTCCACAAAGACAAGTATCTGATTAACACCTTTGTAGGGATGGTTTTTCACCTATTACTAAATTAAAAATGCTTCATTGGAAAGGCAGCAAGATGCATCCTCATTTCAAGATCTACTGAAATAATACAGGTTGACACCAGGAAACATTAACGCCACTGCATCCTTGCTGCTTTCTCATGTGGAAGTCTGTTTAATGTGAAAACAAGGTGATATCTAATTAGCACACAGGTAAGGAATTAAGAAATTCTTTATTTAATGGTAAGATGTTTCTCACAAAATCGTTGCCCCAATGCATCATTGAAATTCAAGCTGGAAAGATGATTTTAATATATCACTTGTACATTTTGTATTGCTCTTCTGGTGACAATGTAGTTTGTTTTTGTCAATTACCATTTTAATAATCGGGTAAAGAAAATTAAGTGGATTTTTGAAAGAAAACAATACTGTCTATATACTATTAAAACAAATTAAAAAGGTAAAAGTTATTGTACTTTAAGTAAAATAAAAAGAGCAAAAATATCAATCCCAGTTTTGGATTACTTTAATTAACAAAAAAAAAATGCATATAGCAGAGGATAATTTCAATCTGCCTACCTCTGGGTTATGGACCCAGCATGCTTCCATTACAGTACTCTGCTGCACATGTAAGTGCAAGAGATCCTGAAGCACTCACTCATCATGGGAAAGTACCAATGTGTTTCTTCATTGGTTGATGGAAGAAACATCTTACAAAAACTCTCCAGATTATTGACTATTTAAAGTTTTTCTAGGAAACGTTCTAGATGAATGCTTATTAGCCTTTGTCAGTATGTACTTTTGCAAAGTGTCGCTGTAGCGCAATCAGTTAGTGTGTACGGCTATTAACCAAAAAGTTGGTGGTTCAATCCCACCCAGGGACGTAATTGACCTTGTGATCAGATTTTGGTGATATTTAAGTAGACAAGTCAAAATTTCAAACCCTCTCTTATGGTGTAGGGTACCTGGCCTACTCTGATGTAATCAGAGTTAGATTTGATTAAGTGATTTTATAAAAAAAACAGCTAGGAAGCACAATTTAGCAGTGGGTTGCAGAGAAAAAGAAATATGCTGGCAGATAAATCCAATTGAGTGATTAAACAGCTCTTCATTTTCTGGCTTTATTTTTATGCTAACAAATTTGTTCTCTGAAAAGAGTCCACAAAGCCAAGTATCTGATTAACACCTTTGTAGGGATGGTTTTTCACCTATTACTAAATTAAACATGCTTCATTGGAAAGGCAGCAAGATGCATCCTCATTTCAATATCTACTGAAATAATACAGGTTGACACCAGGAAACATTAACGCCACTGCATCCTTGCTGCTTTCTCATGTGGAAGTCTGTTTAATGTGAAAACAAGGTGATATCTAATTAGCACACAGGTAAGGAATTAAGAAAATCTTTATTTAAGGGTGAAGAGGTTTCTCACAAAATCGTTGCCCCAATGCATCATTGAAATTCAAGCTGGAAAGATGATTTTAATATATCACTTGTACATTTTGTATTGCTCTTCTGGTGACAATGTAGTTTGTTTTTGTCAATTACCATTTGAATAATAGGGTAAAGAAAATTAAGTGGATTTTTGAAAGAAAACAATACTGTCAATATACTATTAA